>NC_051401.1:33642613-33662569 GCF_015228065.2 Penaeus monodon | reverse complement strand
ATTATATATGGACACAATTCCTGTTAGTCTCATCATTATCATATTTATCATCATTATTATCGTTATAATCATATTATCATCATTATTGAATATATCATTATTAACTATATCATTATTATGTAATATTGTATTATAATATATTTTTAACTAATAAGAACAACAATAATAATAGTAATAGTTATTTTCGAGTATACTCTCAAAACGTTATATTTCGCCTGATTTTGCCACTTTTTCGACTTTTGGGATTTTTTTCTTTTACCTTTTTTTCTTTACTATATACGGATACAATTCCTGTTGTTATCATCATTATTATCATGATTATCATCATTTTTATCGTTATCATCATTGTGAGCGACACGAGAGATGGACTTAAGGCGGATAATGAAAGTGGCCTTGGCTTTTGGCTTTATTCGCTACAAGGTGAGTGGATGCAAGCTGAGCTCCTTCTGCCGTGGTATAAGCATAAGCATAAATAATGAAGTAAAGAGGTGAAGAAATCGAAGGGGGGGGGGAGAGAAGGTAAAGTGGTGAAATTTAAGGAAGTTAGAGATTGGAAAAGTAGGGGGGCGAGAACCCCTTGCATGGTAGATACATTGCATTCATATTTCTCTTTCATGTCTGGAGTTTCGAGGGGGGGGGAGGTGAGTGGTTGATTTTATTTATTTGCTATTGGTGAGAAGAAGTGGCTATGGTTACGTTATTGTGTTATCGAAGTAAATGCCTCTTTTTTTTGTAATAAATAAATATATATATATATATCGTTATATATATTTATTTATTTTGGTTTATATACTTTTTTTCTATTTTTACGTTTTATGTTTTTTTATTGATTTTGTATTTATGTCTTAAACTAGATTAATAAGGAGAAAGATGTGGTGAGTTGTGGTAACAATAAATAAATATAAACTAGGCTTAATTCTACAAATGATTTTTATTGGTTTTTTTACTTTTTGAGTTTTATATTTTGTTTTATATATATATAATATTTTATATATATTTTTTTTTTTTTTTTTTTTATTTTTTTTTAATTGCTAAGAACAAGAACGAGAACAGAAACAAGTTTAACTTATAATTAAATGAATGGAATTAATTAACTTAATTTTTTTTTTTATTATTTTAAACTTTTGTATTTTGTTTTGTATTTATTTTAATTTTGTATTTTGTTTTTAATTGCTAAGAACAGGAACAAGAACAAGAAAAGAAAAGAGGCTGGGGGACTCCAGCGGCAGAATGAAAAATATGTTACATAAAACGAGGAGTAATGGGTGATCAAGGGGAAATGAATCTAGATAGGGACAGAGGGGGATGGGTGAGATGTGATGAGGGATGGGGTGATTGAGTGATGCTTGATAAAAGAATAAAGTGGTATATTATATTTCAATCGAGGGGAGTGAATTCTTGACAACTTGGTCTGACTATTGCAAATGGGTGGGAACGAAAAGGGAGCATGTTACATAGATAGACAAGTAATTGTGATAAAAATGGTGATAACAATAATAACATAATATAATATAAGAGACACAGAACAAGAACAGAACAAAAACAAAAACAAAAACAGCAGAGAAAACAAAGGAGTGTCAACGAAAATGGTGGTTAAATAGATAGGAGGTGAATATCAGAATGTAATTGACAAAACGGGAACAAAACAAAACAAAAGCAAGTAAACATAGGATAACAGTGATTGAAGGCTATATATATATATATATATATATATATATATATATATATATATATATATATATATATATATATATATATTTTTTTTTTTTTTTTTTTTTTTTTTTTTTTTTTTTTTTTTTTTTTTTAGGAGTTTATTTATTTTTTTTCTCCCTTTTTCCGTAGAACATCTCCATCCTGCTCGTCTTCTGATTCGCGTGTCTGCCTTATGCAATTGCACGAGTGCACTCCCATAATCACAGGCAATCGAGTCAGAGTCCGTAGCAAGTTTGTAAGATGTTCAGTCCTTGGAATCTCCCCGTTTATAGTTCGTCGACGCTGATCCCACGACCACTAGGCGGGCCGAGGCGGGCAAAGTGACAAGCCGTGGTAACAGCGCCAGCGAATTTATACCTTTGGGACACGCCAAGGTGGCCAGCCCTCTCTCCCCCGTGATTGGTTAATCCGCGCCGCGCACAGGTGAGCTCGCAGGTGAGCTGGCAGAGCTGATGGTCGCTCTCCTTGCCATTAAAGTTAGTTGTTTGGCGTGGATTAACCAATCCTTTGGGGATTCTGAGGGTGATTTCTGGTTTTATTGTTTTTTTTTTTTTTGCATTAAAACATTAAAACATGGTCATGGTCACAAGTCAGGGTCGGTGTGTGTGTGTGTGTATATCGGTGTGGGTGTTTCGTGTTCTGTGATTGGTAGTGTTCTGGGCCACCAGGCGTGGTTTGTGTGAGTGTTTGTGTGTTTTTCAAAGATGTTGTTATATTGTTCGTCTTCTTGTTCGCGTAGTCTGGCCCAGGTGTTTTTGCCTCGTCTGTGTAAGCGTGTGTTTAGTGGTTCCATGCTGTATGTTCTGTGTAGTGTTTCTGCTGAAATTCGGTCTAGAAATGTTGCGCCGTGTATCCAGAGTAGTGCTTTGTTCTGTACTGATTGCATTCGGAGTTTTTGTGAGTATGATATTGCAACCAGTGGGATAGCAGTATATTCTAAGATGGGTCTGACAGTTGTTTTGTAAAGTCTGAGTTTTGTTTGTGGTGTGCAGCATGAAAAACGTTTTAGTTTGGTTAGTGTTATTTTTGCTTGTGTTATTCTTTGTTTAACGTGTGTTGTGAAGCCTGTGCTTGTGATCTGGAGTCCAAGAATGTTTCCTGTGTGGGTGTATGGAATGTTGGTGTTGTTGATCGTGATTGGTTGTGATTTTCTACGTGCTATGGGTATGAGTTTGAATTTGTTTATGTTTGTCTGTATTTTCCAGTGGTGCTCAAATGTGTTGATGTTCTGTATAGCTCTTTCTGTTGTTCGTTTCATGAAGTGTTGTGATTTAGAGGGGTGTGTGATAATCTGTGTGATATCGTCTGCATAGGAAATATAGTTGCTGTATGGTGTCGGTTCAGGCAGATTGGCTGTATACAGGATATAGAGGGTTGGCGATAATACGCTTCCCTGTGGTACTCCACTTCTGAGGTGGATGGGGGTGCCTAGGTGAGCTCCCAGGCGTATTGTGGCAGTCCTGTCATCCAGGAAGCTGCAGAGAAGGCGTGTGAAGTGTGTGGGCAGGTGTAGTTGTGTTAGTTTGTATTTGAGACCGTCATGCCATACCTTATCAAAGGCCTTGCTGACGTCTCGTAGTATTGCGTTCGTCTGGTGCTTGTGGTATCGAGAATGTCCCTATAATGGTCTCTAATTTGAATGATACTAGAACACCACTATATTATCTGGCAGGTCCAGAGGAAAACTCAGTATCTGTTTCTCAGCTTTATTGAGGGAACAGACACGTAGATTAAAAGGGATCTTGTCGCGGTAGACGTGGCGGAGGCGGCGTCAGCTCCTACGGGTTGGAGGGAAGGTGTTCGCGGTTCAAGGAACGGACTCGGACTGATTCCTTCGGGTATTTCTGGGTCACTTCCAGCCTAGGGCGTGGGGGCACAGCTGTTGCCCTCGGCTACCCCCTCCAGGCGTTTCTCGTTATCGCCGAAGGTGAGGTCATGACCCAGGAGGTCAGCAGCTGCCTAGCCAAACTCCTTGATTAATGGATGTCACCCCGGCTCAGGCAGATTTCACTATTTATAGATGTCACGCTGCCTAGCCAAACTCCTTGATTAATGGATGTCACCCCGGCTCAGGTAGATTTCACTATTTATAGATGTCACACTGCCAGCAATATAAGATGTGGATAATTCTATTTCTGTTACAGGATGTGGATAATTCTATTTCATTACCAGTGGACCACGTGGCTGTTTTCCACGTGGATCCAAATGTCCCAAATAAGAACCACCCGCTCAGCGAGGGCGGAGGTCACATTTTATATCTGACCTCGTTTGACCGAGAGTTCGTGCTAAGCTACCACCGCACTAAGGTCAGCTCCGCCCTCTCTCCGGGCAGCTGACCGTGACCTCCGCGCGGCCCTATTATAACTAGACATGTCTTGTGTGTTTTATACTGCGTGGTGTCAACTCTCAGAAATAAAGAGTCAAGCCGTTAACAAGTATAACTACCCTCTGTTCACCATTGTAATTGGGTCCTATACCCGTTATAACTGGTGGCAGGGTGGCGCTGCGTCCTTCCGGCTCGCAGCATGAACGCTAATCTCCGAAGAAAATCCGCTCGACCGCTTCAAGACATGGCTAAGAAAAAAACACGTAAGTACACGTTTGGGCCCCTTTCTTATTTCTTTTCCCTTCCTTCTCCCATACATGTGTTAAGCCGTTGTTTTTTGTTGGGTTAAAAGGTGCTAATGACAGCAAATGGCACGTTCTCCACTATTCTTCCACCTCAGATCGCATTTCCGTGCGATCGAGTATGTGATAAAAAAACATGAATATCGTTCGTTAGTTAAGTAATTAATTATTTTCTCTCGTTTTTAGAGATTTATATTGTTTCATCTGCAACGAATTTAACGCGTTCGTGATTTTATCTTATCACGAATACCATTTCATTTTATCTCGTTCCTAACCCTCGCCCCCGACCTGACCTGACCTCACTTTCTCTTTTCCCGGTCGGTGGCGGCGTGGGTAGGGTCAGATGACCACTTGGTTCCCTCTAATTTGGAAGCAAACATATCATTGTTACATTGCTTTTTGGTGACACGTTCTATCGGCGCTAGAGCGAAGCAGGTAACAAAATTGTATTATTTGGATATAGCGTAGGATCTTCCCCCATATCATAGTGCACAGGATTGCCCGATATTGCCCCGGGGTTGCGTAAACGCCTAATAGATCTGCGCTCCGTCGTTCGAAAGTAGGTGCAATAAACCAAAGTTATTCGTTCGGCACCTTTTGAGTCAGTGTGACCCGCGGTTATGTCCGTTAATTAATGTAGGACTAGGGTTTAAGCTAGAATCATTATTCGCTTATTAATCACACCTTTCTCACCCTCCTCAAGTCGCTTGCATGTTTTGGGTACCCCCCAAGCGTTTGTGTGATTCGTGAAATATTATATATCCTTCGGGAATTTTGCGAGCGCCCATTACAGATACGCAGAAGAGAGCAGGATATTATATTCCTGGCTCGAGTCGCTTCAGTCATATACGGCATTTGGGTATAGGATCCCCCCGTTATTGAGTTTTATTGAAGTCTGACGTGCAAAGCTAGACATGTACCTCGGCAGTTCAGATTTCTGACCCCGAGAAGATTTGCTTGATAAAAATTTGGCGAATATTTTTTTCATGTCACCATTCATTCATGCGTACATTCTGTCGCATATCATTATATGTTGAATTCAATGTGGTAGTTGAAATAATCTTAAATAGCTAGCATTGCTAATTTACTTCAGTTTTATTATAGTGAACGCTAATATTCGTGTTTGTGATTCATTCTCTGTGTGAGGTCACTCTCGCTTCCCTCTCATTAACGATAGCTGTCACTCACACACGCATACACACACACATTCAGCTCACTCACACACACAGGATAAAAGACACTGACCCTTTTCATTGTCTTAGTGCCGGCGTAAAGATTTATCTCTTTAGCCCGCAATTTTGTCTGTCGCTGTCTGTGTACAAGTTACATCTATTTCTTATCTGTGTGACGACTATGGTTCAAATAGATCTTCGCGGATCGCCGATGTCGTTCCCTTATCTATTCTCATATCTATCAGAGATGGTTGGTAGTTCAAATAGGTCTATGCGGACCGCTACTGACATCTCCCTCTTCTATTTTCTTCTTTACCTTTGTGAAAATAAAACACAAAATGAAAAAAAAAAGACGAAAATAAGTTAAAAACCAACATTAAAAACCGTAAATTGTTATGAATAACCGGCTAGTGGTAATTACCACCCCATCTTCTCTGTTGCCTTTCTTTTTCTCTTACTCTGGCCCTTACGTGTATGATCTGGCTCCCCGACTTTATATTGCAGTCGGACCGACACGGCACCGAAGGAGGACCCTTAGGATGCTGTAAGAAGGACGTCATCGAAGATCGCCATAGGCCCACGGACCAGGATTTTCGTCAGAAAAGGTGTTGCCTGCCAGACTCCCCGTAGATCCAGCGAACCAGCACCTTTGCCGCAGGTATCAGTCGCCCCAGAATGCTGTGCCTGGCGGACGCCTGCAGATCCGGTCAACTCCAGGAGCTCGTAGCGCAGATATCAGCAGCCCCGAGATGCCGCCCCTGCCCCGACGCCCGTAGATCCGGATGAAGATTACGAGGACGTGTGGACGCGAGAAGGACCTGGACGAGATCTGTGAGGACGTGTGGACGAGGACGCCGCCGAGTTAGGCCTGGGCCAGGACTACGAGGAGGTCAAGACGAATCCGAAGTCAAGGAGGACCTTTGCGAGACTTTCGAGGACGTGTGAACGAGGACGGACAGTTACACAGAGGACCAGGAGGATTAGGACGACAGGGACGAGAAGCCACGAAAAGGCACCAGGACGACGCACGAGAACGAGACGACCAGCCAAGTTAGGTCACCCTTGAAGGCGCCTCGAGGGCGAGGCGCGAGTAGGTGGCCGAGCAATATAAGATGTGGATAATTCTATTTCTGTTACAGGATGTGGATAATTCTATTTCTATTACCAGTGGACCACGTGGCTGTTTTCCACGTGGATCCAAATGTCCCAAATAAGAACCACCCGCTCAGCGAGGGCGGAGGTCACATTTTATATCTGACCTCGTTTGACCGAGAGTTCGTGCTAAGCTACCACCGCACTAAGGTCAGCTCCGCCCTCTCTCCGGGCAGCTGACCGTGACCTCCGCGCGGCCCGATTATAACTAGACATGTCTTGTGTGTTTTATACTGCGTGGTGTCAACTCTCAGAAATAAAGAGTCAAGCCGTTAACAAGTATAACTACCCTCTGTTCACCATTGTAATTGGGTCCTATACCCGTTATAGTCCCCCTTTTATTCAGCGGCTACGTCCTGGGCGGCGCTTGCTTCCGCGGCTGGAGTGTCAGGTTTATCAGACCGTGACGGGGGTGAGTCGCTCGGCTTGCTCGAGGGGGACATTTAGGTCACCAAGGAGGTCCTTGGGTGAACCAGGCTCAGGAGTGGAAGGTGCGAAGTGGCTGCTTCCTGTGATAAGGTGTACTCAGGAGGCAGCAACAGGAAGGCGCAGCCTTTGTTCAGCCAGGGACAGATGTGTGGAACACCAACTTCCGGATGTTGTTTATAATCATCATCATTATCATCATCGTCATCATCATTATCATTGTCGCTGCGGCCTCGCCCTTTTTGTTGGAATTTGTTTACTGAATGAACACTTCAATGGGTTCTGGAGAAAAACAATTGTTGCTTCATCCTTTATTTTCCATAACTGATGAAATACAATTTCTACATATTCATCCTTATCTTCCATGTCCTTACTCATGCGTAAAACTGCAAACAAAACAACGTGGCCACGTGGTCATATATACTGTTAAACTTGCAATAATTCATACACTTAATTCAATTAAAGCACATCACTGAATGCTAACAAACTTATAAAACATAAAATTACAATAATAGGATGGATAAACTAGTACAAAGAATGTAATTTACCTCCAAACCCCTACAATAGGGCCTGGTGCTGTTAGGCGACCACAGCTGCCGTTGAAGTAAACAACCGCGTTCCAATACCCGTCTATGTATTCAACTTTGAAATATAGTCTTTTCAAACATTTTCATTCATCTTTACTTTCCTAATTGGGCTGTTACACTTACATGGCTCCCCTAAATTGTTTACAATTTACAATTAACATTATACTACCTTAAAACTATTTTCTTCATAAAATCTTCTTTCTTGAAAGTAAATACAAAAATAAAACATTAATCTTCTGAGGTATCACAAATAAAATAAAGCTCTTTGGCGGGGACTTCCCTGGATATAAAGTACATTAAGTTAACTCAAATAAAATTTCATTCCTTATATTCTAATAACATAATTAGACTATGAATAGGTCTCTCAACATCAGTAAATTCTTTAATCCTTTTACCATTTTTATCAAGACATGAATCAGACATCATAATCTTTGTTTTCCTTACATGTCCATCTTCATCACAAAGTACTTCACTTAAACAATCCATTTTCCAATGGTTTCTAGTTTCATTTTGATCCTTTGCAATCACAATATCTCCTACTTTCACATTTCTTCTGGGTTTAATCCTCTTATCTCTAGATTGAAGAGATTGTAAAAACTCTTTCTTCCATCTAGACCAAAACACATTGGCTAAGTACTGTACTCTTCGACATCTTTTCCTTGAATATAAATCATTATTTTGAAAATTACCTGGTGGTGGCAATACAACCTTTGATTTCATTGTCAAAAGATGGTTAGGAGTTAGAGGATCCAAATTCTCTATTGAATTAATACTGTCCAGTGTCAATGGACGACTATTGACAATGGATTCTGCTTAAACCATAAATGTTTGTAATGAGTCTGATTTCCATGCTGACAAAGTATCACAGACAATATGTTCCGTACAGTGCGAATCTGTCTCTCCCATACACCTCCCATATGACTTGCATAAGGCACATTCATTTTAAAATTAATCCAATCACAATTGTCCTTTAACATTACATTGCTTATTTTTGTTTGATCCATTTCCTTTAAGCAAATCTCAAGTTCATTCTTGGCATCTCTATCTGATCTCAACTGACGTACTGGCCCTCTTCTACCAACAAAACGACTATAAGCATTGAGAAAAGAATCAGTATCCATAGATTCAACAACTTCTATGTGAATAGCTCTTGAAACTAAGGATGTGAACAATGCTCCATATCTCTTGACTTCACTGCGTCTTACCTTCACATAAAATGGACCAAAATAATCTACAGCACAATAAGTAAATGGAGGAGATGGTTCAAGTCTGTCCTTTGGCAGATCTGACATTTTTTTGTCAAGTGTTTTACCTCTTGATTTCTTAGAAACAATACAGTTTCTAATGTGCTTAGCTACCATAGATGATCCTACAATCAGCAATTCTGATATGTGGCATTTACCTGGTAAAATTACAGGATGTCTACTTGCTTCATTCAAGTTTGCTTGTTTAAGTCTTCCTCGTACCTTTATGATTCCATCTATATCCATAAATGGATCTAATTTGTACAAACTGCTTGTTTTATTCAGGACATTCTCCTTTGTTTGAAGAACCCTTTTTTCATCTGCATAGTGTTTACTCTGAAGTTCCTTTAGTATTACTTTCTCTGCCTTTTCAAGCTCTGAAACTGTCACAGGACTATATGTTACATTTATCTTCTTATCAATTTTCTCCTCAGATGTTTCTTTGGTTTTCTTATACTTACTTTGTAGTCTTAAACACAATGCTGTAGCTCTTTTAGCTCTAAACCAATCTAAGAAATAGTTTAATCTATCAAGAAATGGTACTTCTCTCTTTGAAGTTACTACAAACGACACTTTCTTGACTTCTGGATCATCCTCTAAAATGGATCTTTGTTCACAGGAACTTCCACAATTATCAAGTTTCTTCCAAAGAAACTTTGGACCATTCCACCACATCAAATTATTAATTAATTCTTTAACACAAAGTCCACGGGCAGCATAGTCTGCTGGATTTGACTCTGACTGTACATAATTCCACAGAATAGGATCAGTCCTATCTCTGATATACTGAACTCTATTCGCAACAAAAACATGAAACTTGGAAATGTATCCCAATACTGCTTTACTATCTGTCCAAAATATTTCCTTTATATTTTGAAAATCAAGTTCCTTTCTTAACATAACACTTACTTTAGTTGACACTACTGCTGCTGCCAGTTCCAATCTTGGAATAGTAACAGCTTTCAGTGGAGTAACTCTAGACTTGGACATAACTAAAGAACAATGAACTTCATCATTAACATTTACAAATCTAATATATGAACACTGTCCATAGCCATCTTGACAGGCATCTGAAAAATGGTGTAACTCTACTGATATAACTTCTCCAAAGCCTTCTGGTTTATAACATCTTGACAACTTAAGGTTCTGCAACTCACATAATTCATTTCTCCATTTTTCCCACAAGGGCTTAATGTAATCAGGCACAGGATCATCCCATTCTACTTTACCCCTACATAAATCCTGAAGTATTTTCTTTCCTAATAGAATCAATGGAGATACTAGTCCCAAGGGATCAAATATTGAGCTTATCGTTGACAAAATGCCTCTTCTAGTTAAAGGCTTGCTACTGAAATTAACTCTGAACTGAAAAGTATCAGATTCTATGCACCATTCTATTCCAAGTGTTCATTCTATTGGTAGTGTATCCTTTGTCAAGTCAAGACTTTTAATGTTGTCAGACATTACTTCTGGACTAATAGCAGAAATTACTTCCTTTTTGTTTGAGGAAAATTTGTGCAATGTGAAACCTGCTAATTTACATAAACTCTTACTTTTGTCAATCAAATTAATAGCTTCAGCTACTGTTGACACTGACATTAACCCATCATCTACATAAAAAATTTCTTTGACAAATTTGGCTGTCTCATGACCAAAGTCTTTTTCATACTGATCTGCTACCATCTTTAATGCAAAGTTTGCAACACTAGGATATGAAGTGGCTCCAAAAAGATGAACTGTCATTCTAAATTCCATTATTTCATCTTCTAAATTACCATTTTTCCACCACAAGAACCTGAGTAAATCTCTGTTCTGACATTCAACTTTAACTTGATGGTACATTTGCTTGATGTCACAATAAATGCTACTGGTTCTTGGTGAAATCTACACAGTACTCCTGTAAGATTATTTGTTAAGTCTGGACCTTTCAAAAGGTTATCATTCAGTGATACATTGTGATAGCGAGCACTGCAGTCAAAAACTACTCTTATTTTTCCTGGCCTTTTGGGATGGTAAACACCATGATGTGGAATATACCAAACTTTGCCATCATCCTTACTTAATTCTTCCTTTGGGATTGGTTCTGCATAACCTTTCTCTATGAGATCATTCATAAATTTGACATAATCTTCATAGTAACCTTTCTTTTGCCTGAATTTTCTCTTAAGATTCATTAACCTGTGCAAAACTACAGCTCTATTATTTGGGAACTTGAAATCTACTTTCTTTAAAGGCAGAGGCATTTCATAATGACCTCTTTCAACCTGATGATTACCTTCTCTCATTCTTTTTATAAACATTTTACCATCTTGAGAAATAGGGCAATCATCATTTACTTCATTAAAATCAAGTTCAATTTTTTTTTTTACTTGCTCAGGATTAATAACCTCTTTAACCTTTATAGGCACTGTGAGAAGACAACATTTTTTTCTCATGGTTAATTATTACTTCTTGAATCATTGTTCTGTGTACTGTGACTACATCTACCTCCTTTGGATCAATACCTATGACTTTACCTACAATGCCCCAACCAAGATTAGTTCGTTTTGCATAGGGATCATTGTCATTGCCAGTAATGATTTCCTTTGGCTTAATACAACTGAGACCTATCAGGAGTCCTACTTCTACATCATCATTGTAAGGCATCAGTTTCTCAACTATTCTTTCCAAATATGGCCACTCTCTGGCAGTTTCAGGTCTTGGTATTTGATCTCGCCTGCAAGGAATTATTTCTCTAGAATAAGTGAGGCAATGGTACATCTCTATTTTCATACACACCCTTTACAATTAGACCACAAGTTTTAGAGCATGTAACAGTTTGTTCACCATTCATAGTAGCTAATCTTAGATAAACCTTTGTTCCACCAACGCCTAACTTACCTAGAGCACTGTTTTTAATAAAACATACATCAGACTGATCAAGTAATGCATACACCAAGACTTTTTTCTGCTTGTCACTTTTATGGTGCAACCACACAGGAATTATCATTGAGTTAACATCCATAGCAATACACTTGTTAACTTTAATTGTATTAGAAACAGCCTCTTTTTCTTGTTCCTTAACTTGATCTTTATTTTAAGATTCCCATCTGTTCTTTTGTATTAGTGCATCATCATGGAGAGAAGTAGGATGTAATATATTACAAGTTTTGCATTTGCTCCTTCGATGGCAATATCTTGATATGTGTCCTCTCTTTAGACAACCTTTACATAATTTGTTTTTATCAACAAAATTCCTTTTGTCTTTCAAATCCAAATTTAAAAACTTGTTACAGTTATTAAGGTTATGTATCTGACTGCAAAATGGGCAAGCAAATCTTCTGTTGTCACTCATTTTATTATAAATTTCTTTGGTTTCTGTGACAAAGCTTTTCACTGACCTTGACTTTTGTTTTTGAACATTTACAGTTACATTACCTCTAACACCTTTATCTTGAACTGCAGTGATTGAAGTTATTGGGTTGCATGCCTTTGAAGCTTCTTTTCTGACAAATGTACAAAATTTCGTGAATGAGGGAAATTCTGCTGAATATAATAAGCCATCATCACTCTCATCATCAAGTTCACTGGCTTTATATAGCTCTTTATCAACAATTGTATTCCATCTTTCAACTATAGGATGTGGCAATTTTTGTAATATTCTCCGATTCTCTTTGGGATCATTTAATATATTCAAATATTGAATATTACTCATTCCTGTCTTGCATGTCTCCAAGAAATCAGAAAATTTCATCAAAGCTGGTCCATCATTCAGAGGAATCCTTGGCCACTCATGTAATTTCTTTCTATATTCATTAGCAATTACAAAGGCATTACCAAATCTTTGTTTTAAAAGCTTTCTAGCCTTATGGTACGCTTCAGTAGTATCTAATAACAAAAGTCCACTTATAACTTCTTTTGCTTCTCCATCTGTATATTTACTTAAATAATACATTCTTTCAGCTGCCACTTTAGTTTTTGACTCAATTAAAGTCTCAAACGACTTAACCCACATTGAATACTGAAGTATGTCACCTTTGAAGACTTCTGGTTCAGGCCTAGGAAGCGAGTCACTAATTTGCCTAGCACAAAGAATTTCAGCTAATTGTTGGATAGCATCCTTTTCTTCTGTTCTCCCTGAACAAGAAATTTCATCTTTTTGATTAACTAACACCTCATCCTTTGGAAAAAATGAATTAGCTTTAGGATTCAGATTACTCACATATTCATCTCAAGGTTTATTCTCTCTCTCAAATCTTCTTTCTTACTAATTTGCAATCCATCATATTCTTCCTTTGATTTAACTTTACTCTCAGATACAGAATGCTTATGGTGTGGCAATGTTTCGAAATGGGACTCCACATACCTTCTTGTATAATCTTGCTTACTCTCAACCCCTGATTCTTCTAGTTTTACATTTTGAATTTCATTTTTGACTTTCAACATTTCTAAGTCTAACTTTGCTAACTTCTCAATTAATTCTTTCTTACTTTTTGATGAAGAAATACTTGAACGCCTAGAATGTCCACTACTCCTAGTACTACCTGCAACTTGTAAAAACTGTTTTGACCTTTCTCTAATATCAAATATAAGCCTTTGTGTGTCTTCCTCACATTTAATATATTGATCTGAAAACTTATTAGAAGGCTCCAGAGCTTCATATCTATTATATGCATTCTGCACAGCTTCAAATTTGGTTACTAGTGAAATCCTAGCTTCCTTAACTTGATTAAATTCTAGATCATCTAATCTATTATTTATCTCAATGTAAACTCTCTTCCAAGCAGAATTTGCACTCAAAAAATTTGTCTTACAGACATCAACTTCATATTCAAAACCTTTTTGAGTCTTAGTTCTAGATCTTACACTAGGTTCATTCTGAATAACATTCTCATGCAACTCTAACCCTTCAGGGTTTTCAACTTCAACAGTGTGACTCATGGTGACTAAACAAAACAGCAATTATAAATATACCAGTACTGCAATAGACACCAGTTAACCAACATAAACAATTACCTGTCTGCAGTTACCTTATTTTAAACTACAGATCAACAGTGGGAACGTAAATAACCTTCTGGTGAATACCTGTTGTCCTCTTGCTGTGCTTGTCACTTCTGGTCCCTGTTGTTCTTGGAATGTTCTCGGTGGATGAACTAGTTAAGATCACACTTGACTGCTGAGGAGAATCAACTGCTCTACTGGCGCTGCAGCAAATAACAACTGTAATTGCTAGAACCTGTAGGCTTCTTATGCAACTGTGTAGTACTGCCTTCTCTGGATGACACTTTTGTTTTCATATTTCTTGGATGAAATTTGACATGGCTTGTATTTACTGTTGATGGATTTTCACTGACGAAGTGTTGGATTTTACTAGGCTGGAGTTAAGCTTTCATGGTGTTTTACTTGAGTGGAGATTTAACTGTCGTGGAGTTATACTGGAATGGAGTTTTACTAGGGTGGAGTTTTGCTGGGATGGAGTTTTACTAGGGTGGAGTTTTACTGTCGCTGCGGCCTCGCCCTTTTTGTTGGAATTTGTTTACTGAATGAATACTTCAATGGATTCTGGAGAAAAACAATTCTTATTGCTTCTTCCTTTATTCTCCATAACTGATGAAATACAATTTCTACATATTCATCCTCATCTTCCATGTTTGTACTCATACGTAAAACTGCAAACAAAACAACATGGAATATAACAACTGTGGCCACGTGGTCATATATACTGTTAAACTTGCAATAATTCATACACTTAATTCAATTAAAGCACATCACTGAATGCTAACAAACTTATAAAACATAAAATTACAATAATAGGATGGATAAACTAGTACAAAGAATGTAATCTACCTCCAAACCCCTACAATAGGGCCTGGTGCTGTTAGGCGACCACAGCTGCCGTTGAAGTAAACAACCGCGTTCCAATATAGTCTTTTAAAACATTTTCATTCAAATTTACTTTCTTAATTGGGCTGCTACACTTACAATCATTATCATCATTATTGCAATTATTATCATCATTATTGAAGTTATTATCACTATTATTGCAATTATTACAGTTATAATATATATTTTTGCAACTATACTAATAAGAACGACAATAATAATAATGACAATAAGAATAACAATAATAAAGATTTTATAATAATTATTTATATCATTATTTTAATTAATATCTTTATTACTGTAATTATTACTGTTATAATAATTATTTTTGCAATTATACTACCTGTAAAAAAAAAAATGATAATAATGACAATAATAATATCAATAACAATATTATAACGACTATTATTATTGTTATTATTATACTTATTGTTACACCGACCGCTCGTCTCTCTGCCACCACCGCAAGGCAGGCTAGGCAGACGGCGTGCTATTCACAGGGTCGTGAACACTGAACAGCTCCAAGAGGCACCAAGCACCACAGCGTCCCAGAACACCAGGAGGGGAAACGCCAGGTGGCGAGGCAGGCACGAAATAAACACAAAATGACAGTCTTTCCTTTATTTCCACAAGTTATTTACCCTACACTTTTCTATAGGCATAATACAGGGGGGACACCAGCATGTCACACTGCATGATACAGCTTATAACAGGGCAACACAAAGTTTATCAGGTCACAAGGGCACACACGAGGTCTTCACAGGAGCAGCACCCAACTCCTCTCTCTTGGCTTGTTCCTCCGCTCCTCCGCTCACAGCCAGTCGCGTCATGTTTGCCCAGGTCCCTTCATGTTAACACATGTCCACGTCATCCTTTTCATGTTAACACATGTTTCGCACAGAGACAAAGACCCACTGGCATAGCATTATTATTATTATTATTGTTATTGTTACAGTTATAATATATTTTTTCGCAATAATACTAATAATTAAAGGAGTAATAATAATAATGATAATAGTAATGATAAAATAAAAATAATAATAATAATAACAATAATAATGATAATATTAATAATAATGTTATAAAAAAATATCTTTATTCTCACTTTTATCACCATTATTGTCAAAATTAATACAATTCTGGTAATCATTATCATTATTACCCTAATAATTGCCAAAATCATTATTGAAATCGAAAAAATGTCATTTTGGAAAGGCTATATTTCGCTATATTTTGCCTCTTTTTCGACTTTTGGGAATTTTTCTTGTTATTATCATCATTGTTATCATGATTATCTTCATTATTATCGTTATCTTCATCATTATCATCATCATTACCATCATTATTGCAATTATTATCATCATTATTACAATTATCATCATTATTATTGCAATTATTGCATTTATAATATAATATTTTGCAACTATACTAATAAGACCAACAATAATATAGTAAAAACAATAATAATAACAATAATAACGATTTTATAATAATTATTTATATCATTACTTTAATTAATATCGTTATTACTGTAATTATTACTGTTATAATAATTATTATAATATTAATATCAATATTATAACGACTATTATTATGATAATCATAATAATAATGATGATAATGATGAAGATAACGATAATAATGATGATAATAACAATAATCGTGTCCGTTTAAAAAGGAAAAAAAAATCCAAAAGTCGAAAAAGCGGCAAAATCTTGCGAAATATAGCCTTTTCAGAGTATACTCCAAAATGTCGTTTTTTCAATTTCAATGATGATTTTAGCTATTTTTATGGTAATCATGATAACAATTATCAGAATTGTATTAATCAAGATAATGATGATGATGAAATAAGAATAATGAGATTCTTGATCAAATTTGATTATTATCATGATTATTAATATTATTTTTGTTATTATTATTATTATTATTATTATTGTTATTATTATTATTATTATTATTATTATGATTATGACAATAATAATTATAATATTGTTATTACTATTATTATTATTATTATTATTATTATTATTATTATTATTATTATTATTATCATTATTATTACTTTTATTTTTAGTATAATTGTAAAAAATATATATAGATATTATAACTGTAATAATTACAGTAATAACGATAATAATTAAAATAATGATATAAATAATTAATATAATATCGTTATTATTGTCATTATAATTGTTATTACTTTTATTATTATTGTTATTGTTAATATGATTGCAAAAAAATATACCATAACTGCAATAAGTGCAATAATAATTATGATAATAATTGCAATAATGATGATAAACATGATAATAATGATGATAATGATGAGGATAACGATAATAATGATAATAATTATGATAATAATGACGATAATAACAATAATCGTGTCCATTTATAATAAAATAAGGAAAAAGAAAAAAATTCCCAAAAGTCGAAAAAGCGGCAAAATCTTGCGAAATATAGTCTTTTGAAAGTATACTCCAAAATGCCGTTTTTTCAATTTCAATGATGATTTTAGCAATATTTAGGGTAATAATGATAACAGTTATCAGAATTGTATTAAGCATGATAGTAATGATAATAAAAATGAGAATAATGAGATTGTTGATAAATTATTATTATCATGATGATGATTATTATTATTATTATTATTGTTATTATTATTATTAACTATTATTGTTATTATTATTATTATTGTTATTATTATTATTATTATCATTGTTGTTGTTGTTGTTACTGTTATTGTTATTATTATTATTATTATTATTATATTATTGTAGTGAATTTCCCCTGGCTTCAGGCGGGTCACCCGTAGGCTTTCGGGCAGCCTGTTCCCCTGACGTTAACGGACCTGTAAAAGAACTTCTTTGCCCTGCAAGATGACGTGGCTTTGCTGTTTTTCTGTTGTTGTTTTTTATACAATAAGAATGAACCTGTGTTTTTATATCCTCTGACTTACCTTTCCCATTGGTCCGTGATCTACATCTACACTCTTTCTACTGCATGTAACACTACTTATACACTACGTACCTTATATTCTATACTTACCTTGTCTTATTCTTGCCTTTTTTCCTTCGACTAATTCACCTTAGTTTTGTTTCTCTCTCGGTTTTCTCTGTGTTTTCCCGTTTTCCCTGACGGATCCCTTTCTTTCACTTTTTCGTACTTTCCTGTCTTTTATTTATTTTACGTGCCCATTTTTGTATAGTTTTATTATTCTTTTTATTTTATGTATATTTAAACTTGTTTTAAACCCACCATACACTGTTTGATAATCAAATGAATTGCATTATGGGTAAAATCATCAGCAAGCGCGGGAAGCCCCAGTATAAAAGGTCAAGCCAGGTCGGTCTGCTTTGAGGGCTCTCAGAACCTCTAGGTTCCAAGGTTTTTGTCGTGGGTTCTCTTCGTAAAGAGATTATTTGACACCCCACGCAAAGACGACCTTGGCCTTGTGTGCATAACTTTGGGTGTTATCACACTTACCTTACTTTGAAGCTAGTGTTTTTAATTGTAGGCCAGAGTGCTTACAATTAAAACGCGAAGCACTGTGGCAATTGGCAGTTTTACTGCGAGGTGCCGGCCGAGCACATAAGGGTTCACGCCCGTTCGGCAGGGTTCAACACACAAAGACTGTCAATTGCTCAGTGTGCCTCTCTTTTTTTAGACCACTTTCCACCATTGCACGTTCCTGTCATATTAGCTCTGCTAGCTTTCTCCCCACCTCCCATCACCATCACCCTTACGCTATGCCACCATGGGTCACATGATCAAATTAACATACTCTGGGGAGCCCATCTCCTGTGAGGTGGCTCTCCAGAAAATCTTCGACTCACTGAGGTTGCAGTCACGCACTGCTTCAAAGTACACAATGGTTACAAGGTTGTTGTAGCCAAGCCCGAACAAATGACCCCTTCCCCCTCCTCGGCCGGCCAAAGAAGGCTCGCTACTCAGGGCTTCAAACCCATTCCTTCCCCTGAAACTAAGGCAAAATGCACGGTCGTGGCCAAAAAGATCGACAAGACAATCCCGCCACGATCGTGTGAGGCCATTCAGGCGGAAATATCAGCCAAAAATTATGTCACTGTAGTTGACATTTACAAACCTCCCGAATCTCGGATCGTCAAGATCCGATGCTCCTCGCCTGAAGAGGCTCAGAAACTCATCTCCCGTGGGATCGTGATGTTTAACACGTCCGTCCCCACCTATAACATAGAGCTGAGTGCTTTATTCAAATTCAGTGCCTGAAGTGCTACAGGTACAATCATAAAAAGCACGCATGCACACACGAACAAAGGTGCAGTCGTTGTGGCGAAGTCGGGCACTTTTCGCCACTTGCAACAAGCCCATCAAATGTTGCAATTGTGAGGGGCAGCATGTCGCCGTCAGCGGGTCTTGCCCTACACGAAAAGAAATACTAAAGACTAAAAGACAAGCACGTAAACAGACCACCAACCCAACATACGCCTCAACAGTTCAACCCCTACAGACATCTACACCTATCACCACAAGACCTCCCACGATTCCCCCGAGAACCACAATGCCTCCTCCACCTCAGTTCCCCCATAACAAATCACACCTGACATCAACACAAAAATACAAACAATACTACACGTAGCTTTGATAGCTGCCAAATACAAAGCAAAAAGATTCGCAAACATTGTCCCTGTACTCTTACAAAGAAACAACCTCCCTAACGTTGTGATTCCCAGGGAAATCTTTGAAGACGAAGACCTATACATACCTGAATATCACTCACAAACAAACACAAACACCGAGGCTAGACCGGCGACCACCACACAACCACAGCCCTCTACCTCCCGCGCACACCTACTCCCACAACCACAACGCCAACCAAGACTAAGTTTACAACAAAACACTACAAAAAACACAAACGAACACAAACGCAAACTGCCATCACCACTAAACACGCACAAGAAAAAAGACAAGAAAGACCCACTGCCCCGATGACCACCGCACCCCCTCGTCGTCACCACGACGACACCATTCTGCGGGACTCCGATAGTGTGGATAGCCTCCAAATCAACCTCCCTGAGGTTGAAGCGGGGGTTACCTCGACCCCCACAACTGTCTCCTCCTGGGGTGGAGGCGCACCGGCCACGCTCCCTCTCCAGGGTCCCCGGACCTCGGGGGGACGCGGCTCGGACT
>NC_051401.1:33633380-33642513 GCF_015228065.2 Penaeus monodon | reverse complement strand
TATATGTATTAAAATCATTTTTATGCATATATATATATATGTATATTCATATATATAATATATGCATATATATATATATATATGTATATATATATGCATATATATATATATATATATTTATAATATGTATATGCATATATATATATATGCATATACTATATATATATATATGGCTTATATATATATATATACATATATATATGCTTATATATATATATATATATATGCATTACATAAAATATATATATATATGCATATATATATATGCATATACATTGCATATATATAGCATATATATTATATATATATATATATATGCACATATATATATACATTATATATATATATATATATGCATATATATACATAAATATATATATATATATATATATGCAAAATATATATAATATGCATATATATTAATATATATATATTAATATGCATATATAATATGATATATATATATATAATATTATATATACATAAATATATATATATATGCAAAATATATTATATATTATTATATGCAATATATATATATATATTACATATATATATATACATATGATATATCATATAGATATATATTTATAAAATAATAATATATATCATATATATAATATGCATATATATATATGCATATATATATATATATGACTATATATACTATATGCATATAAATATGCTATATATATATATATATTCCTATATGCATTATATATATATATATATATATATATATATATATTGCCTATATGCATTATATATATATATATATATATATATTAATAATATATATATATGATATAATAATATATATATATATATATATATATATATTCAATATATGCATATATATATAAATAATCCATATATGCATATATATAATATATATGTATATATATATGCATATATATTACATATATATATATATGCATATATAATACATATATAATATATATATATGTTAATGCATATATATATTATATATATATATATATATATATGCATTATATATATATATATGCATATATATATATATGCATATATATATATATATATGCATATATATATATTTGCATATATATATATAATATATAAAATTATATATGCATATATATTATATATGCATATATATATATATATATATATATATGCATAATATTATATTATGCATATATATATATGCAATTATATATATATAATATATATATTATATGCATATTATATAGATATATAATATATATATATATATATATACTATATGCATATCATATTATATATATATATATATGCATATATGATATATATATATATATGCATATTATATATATATATATAGTATAATATAAATAATATGCATATATATAATATATATGCTATATATTATATCTATATTATATATATATCATATATATATATGCATATATATATATATATATGCATATATATATAATATATATATATGTATATATGCAATATATATAATATAGTATTGCATATATATATATATATATATATTATATATTAATATATATATGCATATATATATATATATAGTATATGCATATATATATATATATATATATATATATATCATATATATAATATAATAGTATATATATATTATATATATTTTTATAGATTATATATATGCATATGATATATTATTAATATGCATATATATATATATGCATATATATATATATATATATGCATATTATATGCATATATATTATATATATGCATATATATAATATGCATAATATATATATATGCATATATATATAATGCATATATATATATGCATATATATATATATATATATGCTATATATATAAAAATATATATATATTATATATATATAATGCATATATATATATGCAAAATATATATTATATGCATATATAATTAATTATATATATATATTAAAATATATAAAGCATATATATATCATAATATATATATATATAATATATATATATTATTATATGCATATTATATTATTATATAATATGCATATATATATATGCATATATATAAATATATAATATATATAATATGTGCAATATATATATATATATGATATATATATATGCTATATATAAAATATATATATATGCATATATATATATATATTTATATATAATATATATATTAATATATATATATATATAAAATATATATATATAAAATATTCTTATATAATATGCATATATATATATATATATATTATATATATATATATATATAAAATATATAAAATATTATATATATTGCATATATTTTATATTTGCATATTATATATTTAATTTCATAATATATATATAATATATAAAAATATATATATATATATATATGCATATATATATATATAATAATAAATGTCTATATATATATATATATATATATAATATATAGATAATAATTTAGGATATATTAAAATATATATATTATATATGCTCTAAAGTTCCCATTATGACTTATATATTTTATCTACTATTTGCAATATAATATCTAATTATAATCATATATATAATATTATATACTAAATTATAAATTTGCATATATATATATATATCAGGATTAATTATATATATATATATAATATATTAAATATGCATTATATATTAAAATATAATATATATATATATATTCATGTATATTATTGTATATGCTCATATAATATAAAATATTGTTAGCTACATATATAATATTTAATTATATATTATAAATGAAATTATATATATAATATGCATAAAAATATATATTACTATATATGTATATAAACATTTTTGCAATAAATATTTATATTTGCATTATATATATATATATAATATATAATATGCTATATTTTATTAAATTTTATGTTATATATAATATTTTTGCATAATTATATAAGCTTTATAATATTACAAAAATTATATAAATATATTTTCAAAATATTATATGAAATATTAAAAATATGCATAATATTTTTAAAATTATATGCTATATAATAAATATATAGAAATTATATACATATATATATATGCATATATATATTAATTGCATATTATAATATATTATATAATAGAAAAATTATATATATAAATGCATAAATATACATATATATAGGGGCGGGGCCCAAAGGGTTTTGGGGCGTCGACTAAAGACGTCCACGGCAATTTGATTCGGGGGTTCGACCCCCGCCGCCGCGTTTTCCCTTGGGGCAAGGAATTCCCCTTGATTGCCTACCTACCACGGGGGGCCCAAGCCAGCCAAATCAATTGCGGGTCCCAACCCCGGATAAATAGAGAAATGATTACCTAAAGGTACCACCGGCCCTCCCCCGGGGAAAAGGGAAAAGGGACCCTACCCGTCTCACTCCAAAGCATCACAACATAAAAACTAAAATTTAATTATCATGCTGTACCACGGCGGCTCAGACATGAACCACCTTAAAAAAGATACATAATATTGTATTTATACATATGAAAAATGTATATATATATACATTATATATATGCATATAAATAATATATACAATTATATATATAATGTATATATATACTTTAATATTATATATATGCATATATATATGTATTTAAAAATTAAAAGTATATGAATTTATACAATAATGATATATATATGTAATATAGCATATATATATATACTATGCATTATTAAATTATTTGCAAAATATATATACATATATATATTATTTTATATATATATATATTAAGTATGTATAGGGAATATATATTGTATATATGCATATTTAATATATAATCTTTATTTTATAATTTTGTTATGGTTTAAATTGTGTATATATGCATATGTATAAAATTAATATATAATTTTCATATATATATGTGAAATATATAGCTATGTATATAATATATGCTATTTTATATATAATTTTTATTTTTATAATATAAATATTTATATATATATATTTTAAATAGCATATATTATAATTAAAATTAAATATTTTTATATATGCATATATATTCCCATATAGACTCCACGAAGCCCAGGGGTTAACTCGGGAAATTTAATTCCCCCTAACGGCAGTCTAAAAGCGTCCTCCGTTTCAGGCTTTGGCCCTCTAAAAAGGGGGGGAAAAGACATATTGCCTTGAAAAGTGTTACTGCTGAACTTTTTGATTAGGAAGGCTCCAATGGATGGGGTGGCACTGCCAAAAATCACTCTTTTAAAATTAAGGGGCCCTATGTCCTTGCAGGGGAATAAATGGCTTAAAAAAAAAAAATATATTATTATATATATATATATATATTACATTATCTATATATATACATATGCACACACCTCTATATTATATTTAAAAAAATCTTTATATTATATTTTAAATATTAAAAATTTATTTCATTTTTACAAATTTGCGGTACTGGGGTGATAAAGGAGAGTATAAACGGGCTGAGGCTTTATGTGAAACATTGAATTTGATCCTAATCCTACTACCCTTGCCATCGGCTCTTTTAAACATTTCAGGGGAAAAGGGGGATTGCACGGGCCAAAAATTTACCTCAACTCTTAAAATTTTGATGAAAATTGATTTGCATAAAAAATTTTGCAAAAATTAAAGTTCGACGTAAGAAAAAGTTTTTTGTTAAAGGTGTAGTGCTTGAGGGGAAACAGACCTCTGAAAATTTGGGATAAATTTATCTACATTAATTTTCAAGCTTACTAAAAATGAAAGGTCAAAATTTCAATTTCCTTAACCCCAATATTTTATTTTAAAACAATTTTGAAAAAAAAAAAAACAGCTACAGCTACACTATTCTTTTAGTATCATTTACAAAATAATACTCAATTAAACCCCAAAAAGAAAAGGGGAAGAATATGTAAATTTTTATCCCCACTGTGATTTTTATTTTTATTAACAGGTTTCCCAAATGATGGTTCCCAATACTTATTTTGCCAGCATTAAAATGTTTAAAATGCTTATTTAACAAAAAATTTTGATAGCTTATATATTTATATCAAAAAAAAAAAATTATCCCCAAGGGAAGGTGAAATAGGTAGGTCACTGCTTGTCACAAAAGCTTTGGGGGAAAAAAATGTCTGTTTTTATTTAATATAAATCAAAGCATAAATAAAAAAAGGTTTAAACTCTATGATAGGATGAACACCTCCACCCGCCAAAGGTATCAAAAATCTCTGAGCATCATTCACTCGGTATTTGGGCAGGGGCCAGCACTGATTGCGGGATCGTAATAAGTGGAACTTCCCGCTTCTCACCCTTGTTGTAACGGAAAAAGTTTTAGTATAGAGTTCAAATCTCATAAAAGCCTGTGTGTTTACTCTCAAAAAATTTTTGCCCATATATTGTGGTTACTATTTTTTTATATACAGCCATTCAAAAGTGTCGTACCTTTCCCCTCAAAGGGTTCGTGGGTGCCAGTCCCATTTTGACCCATGCGTACTCCGCTGCTCTTCCTGCCCCATGCTTGACAAACAGGATAAGTCCAATATCCCAGGCTATGCCCATGGGGGGATCCCGGCCTGTGTAAACTAATGCCAACTCGCTCAATTTTCAGCGGTGCTAAATTGGCTGAACCTAGTCCCTTACCCGTTTGGTGCCAACCAAGAGTAACCTCCAGGCGAAAATTTGCAACTTCTCCCCGCCTGGGCGGGCGTGAACCCCAAACCATGGGAAAGGGGGCCGACCTTACCACTACACTACCCGGGGATCTCCTTACACCCTTTCCTCCTCTCCCTGGTATTTCACATTGTAGCAAACCCCGCAACCTAATTTAGCAAAAAATCCAGGTTGGGTCACGCAAGTCCACCGTCTTGTCCACACTTTTGGACGCGGCTCCCTTATTCCCTGGTGTTTTCCCGTGTACTATATCGCAGTTCCGACTGAGTTTAGCATTCCCCGCCCTACAGCATAAAAAACACAAAAAACACAAGGACTCCCCATCCTTATACCGGGACTCCCGGGCCCCCTGTTATCTTGACTTTCCCTTCAGCCCCACCCAAACTGTGGCCTAAAACCCCAAAAACAAACACCCCCAAAAAGATAAACCCCAGTACAAATAGTAGATGCGCACTAATCCATTACTAAACATTTTTACATGACCTCATACTAACGGGGTTACGTGTAAAAAAATAAAGGTCAAATCATCTTGAAACACCATGTAACCCTAAAAATGTCCCTGAGGTCCCCCTTTCTTACGTCTCACAGGGGACACCTTTTTTGGGCTCCACGTGTGACACCCTCGTAGTGGGTTTAATAACGATTGTTTGAAGAATATATTTATATTTTTAAAATTTATTTTTGGTACAGAATTAATGTTTTAATACAAGAAAAAAACAAAAATCTGTAGTCAGCTTTCTTAAATTTCAATATTCATATGTTTTTTTTCATAACCCCCTTTAAAACAGGGGCTCCCCAACACTAAGCCCAAACCTATATTTGTCGGAAGTCCCCTGCTCTAAGGAAAATTGAGAGTGCAGAAAAAATGGGATATTCTAGACTGCATAAAAAGTTTTTTGGTAATGGGCTAAAAGGGCTTTAAACCCAAATTTCAGAGGCCTTTTTCTTCACCAGGGCAAACGCAAACATGTTTAGGGCCCCCTGCTTAGAGCAGGCTTTACTGCATGTGAACGATATCCGGGGGAGAGATAGTTTGCCCAAAAGTAATGATTCGCTTGAAGTGTCTTGGGCCGTCCTGAAAAAACAACAAAAAACATTAATGTTTTTATTTTTCTAAGAATTTCAAAACTCTTGCATCATTATCCCGCATTACTACCACCTACAAAATTTCATGGTCCTCAAAAAAACTACAATATTACAAAGCATTACTAAAACATAGTTAATTAATGTAAAAAATGTAATATATTATATATATTAATATTAAAATTTTATTATATTTTTAAAATATATAATCAACTATTAAACACACACCACCACACATATATATATTTTAAAAATATTTTATTATTTTATAATAATATATATTAAAATTATTACACACTTATATAAATAATATAAAATAAAATTAATTTTAAAATATATTAAAATATATTTAAAATATATAATAAATATATATAAATTTAATTAAATGAAAATTACATAATAAAAATTATCATTTATATATAATATTATATTATATATATTTATATATTTTAATTATATATTTTTTTTTAAACTGTTTTTTTTTTGTTTTTTAGAGCCAAATTTAAAAGGGGGGTGGAACTTTTTGACAAAGCAACCACTACAAAAACAGAAAGGAAGGCCTTTGTTTCACTCGAGATGCGCAGTTTTCACAATTAAAAATTTTGGGGAAAAATTGGGGTTTAAAATTTCCAACTTGGGTCTTTGAAAAAAAAAAACGAGATTTAGAACCCTGAACCATTCATTGTGAGTTGTATTATAATGTAAAATTTTTAGTTTTTAAAAATGATCCCAAAAAAAATGGAAAAGTAAAGTAACCTTAATAAAATAAAATGAAGAAAAATATATTCCAAAAAAGTCCTTTATCTGTAAATAACAGTGTTTTGTTTTTTTTTGTTTCTTTTAAAATTTTATGCTATTTTAAAATTTAATGTCAGTCTTCCTGTTTTATTTTAAAATTTTCCCACTTTCATATACAAGTAGGGATTATCATGAATTTGAAAAATAAAAAAAAATTGTTCTTTTTATTTCATCACTGCTATTTTTATAATTGTGTTTTTTACTAATAAGCTTTAGAAGGGTAAAAAATTAAAATTTTAAACTGAAAGGCAAATTTTGCGGGAATTTTAATGTAAAAATTCATTTTGTTTTGTACTTACTGGGGTGATTTTACAATGTGCATGAAAAAAAAATAGTTAAAGTATTGATGCTTTAAACCCCCCAATGATGGTAGCAGAAATCTCTTGGGGGCACTAAATCAGGGGGCTTCTGGAAAAGTCCTGTCCTACCCAGGAGTCCCCTTTCATGTACAGAACTTTCCCCTCGGGGCGCTCTCATGTCGCAAGCCTATAACCCCCACCTGATACTTGAGTCTTTGTTATGACGGTATAGTGAGTCCCGGCGATATGGGGTTTAAATAGCAGAGTGATGCATCGTTTGATAATATTATCTCAAACAAAAAAACATACTTCAAAAAACAAATTTACAATAGTTTGATAAAGAAAGAGATGCCATTTTTTAACGGCAAATTAATACCCTAAGGGTTTTAATCTTGGCTTTGGAAAAATTTTACTTTATTTAGCAAAGCCTTTTCTAGGTTTAAATTTAAAAGTGGCTAGCAATTTTTTTTGATTGCGATGTGTTTTTTCTCAGGGTGATTTTTATTATAGCTCTGATTATTTGTTTTTTATAGCTCTGATTATTATGTTTTTTTGAATGAAAAAAAAAAAAAATATTATAGGTAATTACCTGAGACTAGCTGTTTCATTAATAGTTTTTTTCCTCAAATTTGAAAGCAAAAAAGGGGGAGTGAATTAAATTTTAATTGTATACTTCTTTCTGGTATTTTCTTAAAAAGGGTCTAATTTAACCCTTCTGCATCATTTGTAAAATTTCGTATAAATTACATTGTCTAGATTTTAATATTCAACCCCCCTGGAAGTATACGTTGTACTCTAAACTGCATCTCTATGAGCTTTCCTTGTAGATGTAGTAAAAATTTTAAAAAGTGCATTTTTGTAATTAACTTGTAAAAAAATTTCGAGTTTTTATAGGCATTAAAAAAATATTTTTTTTATTTGCGTTTTTGATTGGGATGTTAAAATTCATTGTATTGGGAAAGTGAAACAGTGTGAATTTTCCCTCATTACTTTTCAGATAGGTATCAAACACTACCTCATTTTTTAAATTTAGTTTAAAAAAAAAATTAAAAGTTCACATATAGCATTTTTATATTATTTTTTCACCATAAAAAAAAATAACAATTTTTTCAAAAATATTATTTAATAAAATATATAAATATATATATATAATAATAATTATTAATATATGTTTTATTAAATTACATATAATAATATTAATTATATTTTTAATTTTAATAATGTGTGTATGTTGATATATATAATTAAAATATTTTTATAAATATTTTATTTCTGTTATATCTTTTTGATAGTTTTTATTTATAAAAAATATTTATTTATTTATTTTCTACTCTTTGTCTCTCTCTTA
>NC_051401.1:33628380-33630880 GCF_015228065.2 Penaeus monodon | reverse complement strand
CCTGTGATTGATATATTACATGCATGTGTATTCATATATATACATCCATGTGCATTCGATAATATAACATGCATTGGATTGATATATATACGGCCATGTGATTCGATATATATAGTGCCATTGCATTCAAAATATATACGTGCCATGTGCATTCAAAATGTATATACTGCATGGCATTAATTATATACGTCCTTTTGGGATTCGTATATTCTGATGTCATTCGATAAATTTTTGCATGTCATTCGATATTACTGCCATGTTCATTCGGTATATATACTGCCATGTGCATTCATATAATACGTGCCATGTGCTTCGTATATATCCATGTGCATTCGATGTATATACGTGCCATGTGCATTCGATATATATACATGTCATGTGTATTCTATATACATGTCATATATATTATATGTCATATATTATATATATATATATGTCACATATATTATATATATGTCATATATATTATATATGTCATATATATTATATATATGTCATATATATTATATATATGTCATATATATTATATATATGTCATATATATTATATATGTCATATATATTATATATATATGTCATATATGTTATATATATTATATAAATATGTCATATATATTAATATATATGTCATATATATATTATATATAGCATATATATGTCATATATATTATAATATATATCTTATATATATATATATATGTCATATATATTATATATTATATGTCATATATATTAATATGTCTATAATATTAATATATGTCATAATGATATGGTATAGATATGGCATGTATAGTATATAGGTCATATATATATTATATATAATATGTCATATATATTATATATATGTCATATATTTATATATATATTGTTTATATAGTATATCTATGTCATATAGTTATATATATATATTGTTATATATTATATAGATATATTTATATTATATTAATACATTATATATATTATATATATTATATGCATATATAATATATAAGACATATAATATTAAGTATATATACAATATATATGGACATGATATAGATATATATAATATATAGACATATATATAATATATATGACATATATATAATATATAACAATATATATATAACATAGATATATAATATATATATGAACCATATATAATAAATATATATATGACATATATAAATACATGACATATATATAACATATATATGACATATAATATAATATTATATACATATATAAGATATATCATATATATAACATAATTAAACTATATATGACAATAATTAATTATTTTTGGGGGGGGGAATTTATACAACATATATAAATATATATAATGTATATGACATATATATATAATTATATAAGACATAAATATAATGTATATGACATATTATATATAATATATATGACACATAATTAATACATATATGACATATATATATAATAATATGGACCATATATGTAATATAATGACATATATACATAATATATATGACATAGATATAATATATATGGACATATATATGACATATATATAATATATATGATATATATATACAATATATATGACATATATATATAAGATATATGACATATATATATAATATATATGACATATATATATATATAATACATACGACATATAATATATGACATATATATATGATATATATATATATATAATATATGACATATATAATATATGTGACATATATATATATATAATATATGACATATAATATATATGACATGTATATAGAATACACATGACATGTATATATATCGAATACACATGGCATGTATATATTATTGAATACACATGGCATGTATATGTTATCGAATACACATGGCATGTATGTATTATCGAATGCACATGGCATGTATATATATCGAATGCACATGGCATGTATATATTACCGAATGCACATGGCACGTATATATATCGAATGCACATGGCATGTATATATATCGAATGCACATGGCACGTATATATTATCGAATGCACATGGCACGTATATAATTATCGAATGCACATGGCATGTATATATATCGAATACACATGGCATGTATGTATTATCGAATGCACATGGCATGTATATATATTGAATACACATGGCATGTATATATATTGAATACACATGGCATGTATATATATATCAAATACATATGACATGTATATATATCAAACACACACACACACAAAACCCCATATATATATATATATATAGATATAATAAAGATAGATATAGAGATGATAAGAGACTATATGAGATAATGAGATATATATATTATATATAAGATAGATATAATGATAGTATATAATACATATTATAAGATTAGATAAGGTATAGATATATATAATATATATATATGTATTATAGAGAATTTACATATAATAGATAAAATATATATAATATATATAAATAAATATAGATATAATATATAGAGAATATATAGATAATATAGAAATAAGATATGTGATATATAAGTATATGATAATATATATATAGAGA
>NC_051401.1:33606820-33620780 GCF_015228065.2 Penaeus monodon | reverse complement strand
AAGGGGGTATGTTTTGTGTTGTAATATGTATATGTTATTATATAAAATATATATATTTTTATAATATATATATATATATATAATATAATATATATATGGTAATGTATATCTTTATAATAAAAATTAATATTCTAATATATATAATATATTATATTATATATATAAAAATATAATATATAAATATTTATATACTATACTTTATATACAAAAAATATTGATATAATTTTTATATTATTATATATATTTTTTTAAAATTATATATTTTAATATATTTTAATACTGAAAATTTAAAAAAAATGTACAGGAGGTATCAATAAATTTTGTGAAGAAAACATTGATGCTGTTTGCAACATGATTAAAAAGGACAGACAAAAACCAATGATCGTGGGCAGAAACCTCAATAGCCCCGGGGGGTTCACACACTTTCGGGTGTAGACGGGGGCTTTTCAAGCCTTCTGCTGGGGGTCCCTAGGCTGTTGCACCCAATCACAGCATATAAGGGTAGATCTTTATTAAAAAATTTAAACTGGGGGATGAAACTGAAGTTTTTTGCAGGAACGTGACTGATGACAATAGCTCTACCAGTACAATCCTGGGGAAAAAATTAAATAATCTTGCTCCCAGGGGGGAAGTGGCCAGCTAAAGAAAAATCTGGGTGTATAAGAGGAAAGGTCATGCCACTGTCTTCGGGGATTTTTGGGGTTTTTGCTGGTTGACTTCCTCCGAAAAAGAAAACTTACATCTGTTTATTAAATGCTTTTTAAAAAAAATTGTCCAAAAAATTTCGGAAAAATCAATGGAAACTGCATAAACACATTTTTCTATACGAAAATGCCACAGCACTCGTAGGGGAAAAAGTCTGACCTTACATCCTCGATTTAGCCCAAACACCCTTTTTTTTGTTTCAAAACTTAAGAAAAATTTGAAAGTACCAATTTTCCATAATTGAAAATAAAAAAAGAGTGCTCTGGCATGGGTTTAGATCACCTTACCCTCGGTTTTACTCAACGGACTTTAAAAACCATCAACGTTTGCAGAAGTGGATTGACCTTTAAGAGTAATGTTAAAAATAAATTAAATGAAACCCTTCTTTAGACCTTCTTTTTTCCCTGAAATTTTTAAAATGCCTCAATTTTTAGTTTATACCTATAATTTTAAAAATATATATATATAATTAATAATTAATATAATATTTTAGTATATATCTATATAAAATTTTTTTAATATATATATATATTTATCTAATTATATATATATTTACATATACATAAATATATATATGTAGTATATACATATTATTTTTGTGCGTCTACAAATTTTTGTGTTTATATGTTCTATAATAAATTGCATATAAAAGCAATATAATAATGTAATATATACCTAAAATATATAAATATAATTATTTATATATTTTGCCTATATATAAATTATTTATTCTTAAAATATATATTTATAATATAAATTTATACATACATTATATATTATTAATATTATATATTATTCGTTACGTATAATATATACAAAATATATACATTAATATTTTTGATACATATATATGCATATATGTGTGTTTGTATATAAAATTTGGGGGATATATAGTATATTATAAAGTATATATTACTTTTAATATAAATTATATAAGATATTAAATATTAAAAATTTAATATGTATATTATTGTATTTTTTTTAATTATAAAAATATATTATATATTATAATAAAAATATATGTATATATCAATATTTTAAAATATAGTATATTTTTTAATATATTATATAAATATATATATATTACACAGAGAGTTATAAAATTAGAGTGTTGCTCCCAGATTTGGGTCGTGCTCTGCCCATTACCCAGCCCTACAGGGTTGAAATGTGTTGGGGAAAGGAACTGCCTTGCCTCACCCCTCATTAACCCTTGCCGGGTAGCATTAGCACTGCCATGGCATGGCGGGCCCATCTCCCGGGGACCTCCACATGCCAGGATTTTTTTTTTTTAATCACAGCAAAAATTAAAATTTTCTCCCAGGAAAGTGTGATTAAGTGGGTTTTAAAACACTTTTCTCATTTTTACCATGCAAAAACAAAAAAAATGTAAAAAACCGACATTTAACTCCATGACCGCACACCTTTTTTTATTCGGACTATAGACCAAATAATGAAAAACATGGGTCTATTAACAAAAAAAATACCTTCTCTGTTTTCAGGAGTTTGGCAAGCAGAGACTTTAAAAAATAATAAAAACTAAAATACAACAAAATCTTCTAGTTTTACGAAGAAAGGGCATGGGATCTGGTATTTGGCATGAGTGGTCGCGCATGCTGGGGCACGATAAAACCCCCCAGCAGCGGGGCCCCCGGGCCTCTATAAATCTCCCCTCAGTTATGGGTTCGGGGAATTTGCATACCCCCATTTTACAGCACTTTCAGTCCCAGTAAAAAGGCTTCTATTGGGCCCATAATCTGTTGGGAAATTTCCCTGGTCTCGGATCCCCCATAGCGATTCCATGCCTAGTAAAACCCTTCTTAGTTGTGGTTGAAAAACCCACGACCAAACTCACGAAAGTGTTTACTTTTACCAAATGTAGTAAGGGTTTCATGGACTTGCCAGGAGAAAATCCAGACGCTCCGGTCTCTGAGCTTCAGGGGTGGTTCAGATCCTTTCAGAAGAATTGGGCGGGAACCTTACCTGGTATTTTGGCAGGTAATCCCAAAGGAGTTGTAAAACCCCAAACCCCCCTTTCCCCTTAAGAGAGGAATGACATGTCCCCACAGGGCAGGGGGGGGTCCAAATGTTAGATGGGGTGTCAGGACTGTAAGCAGGCTCCGACCATAGGTTCACCCCAGCCTTTTGCAGTTCAGCAGGGATATCACATATCCTCAGCTTTCCCACTCTTCAGTTTGGAAAATTTCCCCACCCAAACCTCTTTAAAGGTAGAGGTTCCTCGCTTATACCCAAAGCTCTGTTGGAGGGTCTACCGGGAAAAAAAACGTCCAAAAACCGGGCCCAAACTTTCAAAACCCCGCATGATCCGAATATCCGTCCATCCACTGTTGGATGCATCATCTGGGGGAGGGCTTAGGGTAGGCTTTCCAGGGCTTGGTAGGCGGGGCAAAGGGTTCACACACCAGGGGCCTCAAATGTCTCCGGGGAGAGGGAAATTTCTGCCTTCCCCGGGGTGTGTCAAGGACCCTGAGCTTTCGATTTTACGCATTTGAAGAGCCCCCACGGAGGAACTGGTCCTTTGTTTCATTTCTGTGAATATAAGACTGCCATGGTGAACCCAGGGGCACACTCCTCCTCCCTTAGTCTGTCCAGGTAAAAACCTTTGGGGGGCCACTGGAGGGACGGGGGGTTTTCAATGGCCCACAGGGTACCCCAACTACCTAGGGTCGTGCCACAAAACTGGGCACTCGGGAAAACCCTCAGTTCTGGGGATCCTCCAACTGTGCTAACAAAAGTGACTCTCCTTGGGCCCACTATCCCGAACGCTTCCTTTTCCACGATGGGGGGTTGGAGCGTGGTACAGGAGCCAGAGATCCTCTTTTTCTGGACCTAGAAAAAGCCCCCGAGAAGGAGGCTTTCTCGCTGCGGGGATCACTCCCAACCATAGGGCCGCAGACTCTCTACCAGCTCCCACACCAAAAATACCGTTGAAGTCGCCCAGAAAAATGCGAATATCTCGTCGGGGCAATTGTCTCCACAGATGGGGATTGGCGCAAACGCTTCTTTCACATCAAGTTTCTACATGGTAGGGGATAACGCAATAAGAACATGAAGCCAAAAGCTGCTTCTTTTAATCCTAATAACTCATCAACCGGTGGGGCACCTCAACTACCGAGGGGTGAAGTCGGTGGAAAATGGGATGGTACACCCTGGAGGTGGGCCTCGCTGCGGCCCGACCAGTAGTAGGGGTAAACCCCCCCACACAATCGTCCCCCCTGTAGATCTTTTTCTGAGGGGCATCCACCCCAAATCCCCGTCGCTTCAATTTTTTCCTCGATAGCAAGGTAACCCCTATCCTGCCGCAAGTACCGGAGTTCAAGCACCTACCGGAAAGCACCCCGAGGGTTTAAACCTCGGGTGGCACTCCCGGGGTACACCCCTCTGCCCCCCCCGCCGACGCTGCCCCCAAAAAGAGGGGGTCGACATGCTGGGGATATGTATATTAAATATACTTTAAACATATACATCACATGCATATACAATATATATCATTATACTACTTTTTTACTAGTTTAAATATTTTTAAAAAATATATATATTATCATGTACTAGTTAGATATATATTACTATATATTTATATAATTATATATATATATACAATATATATATATATTATATATATATATATTTTTAAAATTTATATATATTTATATTATTTGGTGAATTCATGTCAAACAGTTTGCGAGTAGAGCAACGAAGAGAATCAAAAAAACGAAAAATTTTGCCGAACCCCTTTTCGCATTTACTGTTTCATCAGGGCATATAAGACTAGAGCTACATAGAGGTTATAACTGAGGGTATTTTTTTTGTTTAAAAGATCCATATTGATCATTATTCATTATAGTTGAAAAAAATAGGGGAGTGTGCGGCATCATGGGTTTAAATCATCCTTTTTTTCCATTTTTTTTTTTTTTTTTTTTTTCATTGTAAAAAGGAAAATTTTAAAAAAAGCTTAAACACACTTTCCTGGCAAAAATATTATTTTGCCTGATTGCAACAAAAAACTCATGGGATCTCCATACTCCACCATGGCATGTACTCATGCCCCAGGCAGTTGTCCCCCATGCCATGGCTTGCGTACATGCCACCCCTAGGAAGGGTTAAAAAAAAACATTAAAAGATTCTATTTATATATCATATACATGTATCATCTATCACATCAATACATATAATAATATAAAATAGGAAAAATAATATAAATTTATAAATTTATATATTAAATATATAAAATATAATCATTTAACATATATATGTAGTATATTAAAAATTAAAAAAAATATAGATATATACATATTTCATAAATACATAATGATATATATATTTAAAATGTTAACACAATCATATAATTGTAAAAATTTTTTTATATATAAATATGGAATATGGAATATATACATTATATATCATATATTATATATATTATATATTATATATATAAAATATATTTATTATATATATATTATCATATATACATTATATTTTATATATATTAATATCATATTCTTTACAATATATACATATATTTTATATACTATAAACATATGTATATAATTATATTATATATTATACATACAAAATATATAACAATATATATAAATATATTATATACATATATATTTCTTCTTTTTTTTTTAACGGTAGGTTCATGTCTGAGCCCCCGTGGTCACAGCATGATATTTAATTTGTTTTTTCGTTGTGATGCCGGAGTGAGTCGTGGTAGGGTCCCCATTATTTTCCACGGAGAGTCCCGGGTGTTCCCTTTTTAGGTAATCAATCTCTCTATCTATCCGGGTTAGGCCCAGCACTTGATTGGGGCTGGCTTGGCCACCCGGGGGCTGGTAGGCAATCAAGGTGAAGTTCCTTGCCCAAGGGAACAACGGGGCGGTCGGTACTCGAACCCTCAAATTTCGATATTGTCGTGACGTCTTGACTCCGCGCTCTAACCATTCGGCCACCGCGGGCCCCATACATATATTAATATATATTATATAAAACATTAATAATATATAAATATATATAAAAAATATAAAAATATAAATAATATAATATAAAAAAAATTTATTAATAATATATGTATATATATATATAAAAAAATGAATAATGTTAGGTATGTTACAAATTATATATATAAAAATAATAAATATATAATATATAATAGTAATATAAAATATTATATATATAATGTTAATGTATATTATATGATTATATAATTTAATATATGTTAATATAATATTATTGTATAAATATGTATATAGTATATATATAATAAAATATAAAATATGTAAATAAATTATATATTTTAATATATAATTTTATATAAAATATAATAGGGATATATGATATATAATAAAAACAATATAATTTTATATTATAACATAAAATTATATACATATATATACATAACATATATATTAAAACATATTATTTTATTATATACAATAATATTAATATATCAATTATATTATAATATACATATATATATTTATATAAAACATTATAATTTATTTAAATTATTTTATATATCCATACATATATATTTTAAAATATATATTTATATGTGTATACATACCTAACATTTTCTTATATTTAATGTATATTTATCTTTAATTATTATATACATATTTTTTAATATATATTTATATTAATATATTTATTATAATATTTTATATATATATGTAATGTATATATGTATAATATGTATAATATTATAATATATATTATATATATATATGATTTATGTTATATTAATTTATATAAATATTGTATATAATTTTATATATGTAATAATATATATGTTATATATATAAATATTCAACAACCACACAACACAACAGAATCTTCCTCTCTCTCTCTCTCCTCTCTCCTCTCCCTCTCTCTCTCTCCCCTCTTCTCTCCTCAAAAGGATGTGGATATGGGTTGGTAATTTACAGGGTGGAAAATTCTATTTCGGGTACCAGTGGACCACGTGCTTTTTCCCCACTGGAGCAATCATGTAGCAGACGGACCAGTGACTTCACCTCGCTCCCCCCCATCTTCCTGCGCTCTGCAATCGCCCCTCCACGGAAGGGTCCTACTTATCCGAGAAGACCAGGCCTCAGAGAGTAGTAGCCAGTACTAGACGCTGGCGCTCCGCCCTTGCCCCCTTTCCCGGGCGGGCTGCCCCGACCCCGCGTGACCCCCGCGGCACTTAAACCCATTAGACAAGTCGAGCGTCTTCGTACGTCTTCGTACGTTCGTAGCGTGTTTCCCCCCTTTAGGGGTTTTTTGCGTCCTGTCACCACTGTATAATACGGATAGCCGTTAAAATCTGGTGGCAGGGTGGCGCTGCGCCCTTTCCCGGCTCGCACAAAACGCAAAATCTTCGAAGAAACGCTTGACCGCTTAAAGACATGGCTAAAAAAAACCGAAATACCTTTGGGGCCCCCTTTTCTTTTTTTTTTCCTTTCCCATACATGTGTTAGCCGTTTTTTTTTTTGTTGGTTTAAAAGGTGCAAATGACAGCAAAGGGCACGTTCTCCACTTTCTTCCACCTCAGATCCTTTCCCGTGATGGTAGGATCAAAAACATGAATTCGTTCGTTATTTAAAAGTAATTTTTTTCTTCTTTTTTTAAGTTTTAAATTTTGTTTCATCTGCAAAATTTAACGCGTTCCCCCCCAACCTGATTGCCCCCCTTTTTTTCGTTTGGGGTCACTTTGGAAGAAAAAAATTTGTTTCCCCTTTTGCCCTGACCTCACTTTCTTTTTCCCCGGTCGGTGGCGGCGTGGTAGGGTCACATGACTGCTTGGTTCCCTGTAATTTTGGGCAAACATACATTGTTACATTGCTTTTTTTGGGACACGTTCTATCGGCGCTAGAGCAAAGCAGGTAACAAATTTTATTATTTGAATTAGCTGGGTCTTCCCCCCAAACTAGTGCACAGAATTGCCCGATATTCCCCGGGGTTTTTGGGAAACGCTAATGTCTGCGCTCCGCGTTCGGAGTAGGGACAATAAACCGAAATTATTTATTGTTCGGGTTCCCCTGACGGGTGACCCGCGGTTATGTCCGTTTAAATTTAAAGTAGGGCTAGGGTTAAGCTAGAACATTATTCGTTATTTAAAAACACCTTTCTCACCCTCCCCAAACGCTTGCATGTTTTGGGTACCCCCCAACTTTGTGTATTCGTGAATTTTTATATCCTTAGGGGAAATTTTTTGGCGCCCTCCACAGTACCAGAAGAGGCAGGGTTTTTTTATATTCCCGGCTCGATCGCTTCATTTTTACGCATTTGGGAAGGTCCCCCGTTATTGATTTTTTTGAAATCTTACGTGCAAACTAGACTGTACCTGGCAGTTCAGATTTCTGACCCCGAGAAATTTTCTTGATAAAAAATTGGGGGAATATTTTTTTAGTCACATTATTCTCGTACATTCGTCGCATATCATTATTGTTGAATTCAATGTGGCATTTAAATAATCTTAAAAACTAGCATTGCTAATTTACTTTAGTTTTTTTTTAGCGAACGTTTAAAATTCGTGTTTATGATTCTTCTCTTGTGAGGTCACTCTCGCCTTCCTTCTCATTAAGCTAGCTGACTCAAACCCCGCATACCACACACTTCACCTCCTCACCACACAGGACAAAAAAACATTACCCTTTTTCATTAATAAGGGGGTTGCTGTCTTAGTGCCGGCGTAAAATTTTTGTATCTCTTTAGCCCCATTTTGCTGTCTGACAAGGGGTTCATAAATAAAAATCAAGTTATATCATTTCTTTCTGTGTACGATATGTTCAAAAAGACTTTGCAGTCGCCTGTCTTCCCTTTCTATTTTCAAAACTATCAGAACGGGGGGTAGTTCAAGTCAGGTCTTCCGGGCCCCTACTGCGTCCCCTCTTCTATTTTCTTCTTTTCTTTGTGAAAGTAAAACCACACAAAAAAAAAAAAAGAAAATAAATTAAAGCCACATTAAAAACCCCAAAATTTATAAATAACCGGGTATGGGAGATAACCCCCTCTTTTTGTTGCCCTTTTTTTTTCTTTACTTGGCCCTTACGTATGATCTGGCTCCCCGTTATTTGCAGTCGGGGCCCACACGGCACCGAAAAGGGGAACCCGCAGTAATTTTCGGGGACCTTACATGCCGTGGGAAAAGGGCGCATCGAGATCGCCATAGGCCCGCGGACCAGATTTTCGAGAAAAGGGATTGCCGTCCCGCGAGTGGAGGGGGTTTCCTGCCGGACTCCCTGAATCCCAAAGAACCAACCTTTGCCGAGGGACCATCCCCCCAGAATTGTGCTAGGGGACCCTGGCGGACCCGCAATCCGGGGCATCCAGGAGCTTGCGCAGGGGAAGCCCCGGCCCCGAATGCCCCCCCTACCCCGCGCCCAAGATTCGGAGAAATTTCGAGGGCGTTTGGGGACCAGAAGGGCCTGGACGAGATCTGTGAGGGGGGGACAAGGACCCGCCGAGTTAAACCTGGGCCCGGACTACAGGAGGTAAAACAAAACCGAAGTCAAAAGGGGGCCCGTGCGAGCTTTTGAGACGGGGGACTGGGACGAGCAATTAACCAGGGACAGAAGGGTGAGACACCGCCAAGTTAGGTCACCCTTGAGGCGCCTCGAGGGCGAGGCCGGTAGGTGGCCGGCAATAAAGGATGTGGATAAATTCTCGGATTGGATAATTTTATTTCAGGTACCAGGGACCACGTGGCTTTTTCCAGTGGAGCAATCGTGAGAGAAAGGAGCCAGTGCCTCACCTCGCTCCCCCATGCTTCCTGCAGCTGCGCTATCACTCCTCCAGTGGAACGGTCCTACTTTACCCAGAATACCTAGGCCCAAGAGTTCGGCTAAACTACCACCGCCTAAGGTCGGGCCCCCGCCTCCCTCCGGGTGGCTACCATGACCTCCGCGCGGCCCATTATAAATAGCAGTCCGGTTTTTTATATGCGTGGTACAACTCTGAAAATAAAGGGCAAACCTTAACAGTATAACTACCCCCTGTTTACCATTGTACTAAGGATGAAGCCTTTTCACTTCTCTCTTCTCCTTCTCTCCTCTCTCTCTGAAACCCCCACATGTACACACAACACAGACACGGCATACCACACCACACCATATATATAATACATAATAAAAACAATATTATGATACCTACTGATATATATAAATTTTATATTATATATATATATATAATAAAATATTAATAAAAATAAAAATGACATGTCTTCAATATTATATTTTATCAATACCATATCATACGAGAATATTTTAAATAATAGAGTAATAATATAATAGAGTATTAAATAATTTTAATTATATTATTATATAAATATATATATTTTATACTCACATGTATAGTTTAATGTATATGTATATATATATATGTATGTTTATTACCATATATTATATATATAAAATAATATATATAATATAATAATATGTTTAATGAAATTTTATTGATTACATGTAAATTATTACATGTATTTTATGTATAACAAAAGTATATAATTATGTATATTTAGTATAAAAAAAATGTATAAATTTTATATTTATGTATAAACTATGTATAATATGTATTGAATAAAAAATTTTTAAAAAAATATGAATATATATATAATATAAAAAATTTTATATAAAAAATTTATATTATAAAAAAATGAATATAATATACTATTTAATATAATTTTAACATATATATCTTATATTCATTAAAATACATAATAATATGTATATACTGTCTGTATATGTTTTATATATATTATATGTATAGTTAATATATAATATTCATAATTTAATATAAAATTTAATATTTTTATAACATTCAATATTTAATATATTATATTATATTTTATGTATTTTCAATATCAATTTATATATATTCACATATTTATATAACATATTTTTATATATATATTATAATATATATAAAATTTTAAAATAATTATATATATTTTTTATAATATATATTCATATTTATATAAACATGTACAGTATATGTATATATGTAAAATGTATTTAAAATGTAATGTATTGTATATTAAAAATATTTATATAATTTTAAAATAATTATATATTAATATATATTTAAATTTTTTATATAACATTTATATATTTATATATAATATATTCATATTTTATATATAAATATTTATTTTTTATCAAATTTACACATATAACTTACGATTTTATATTTTATTATTATCTAAGAACTATTTATTTTTTTTTTTTTTTTAACATCCTCCCTCTATGATGAAACCTCAAAATTATTTGGGTCTGCATGCGCCTTGTCAAATCCTGCAACTATCTCAACTCTTTCATGCTGCAATGTAAGATCCAGTTCACTGGCTTTACATTATTGGAATGAGTATATAACCCCTGCCAGCTCCAATACTTACAATGCATTTTAAGATAAGTATGAAAAATAAAATATCTTCACTTAATTCAAAATTGACGGACATGCATATACGACATCCATGCCCACTGAAAGTTTACTTTTTTATTTTTTTACACAAGAGGTTCCACTTGTACAAAATCCCCAATAGCCAAAAACACTTGTTTAAATTTTTTTCCCTTTTTCCTTTGATTTTTAAAATATTTTAAAATTTTCTTTTTGCTGTTTCTAAAGTCAATAAAAATAAAATAGTAAAACATGTTTATCATAAAAATAAAAACCCTTGATATTCATTTCATTAGTACGAAAAGACATTTTTTTCCCCAAATTTTAGGAAAATGAAAAACAGGTAGGGGGCACAAAGTCTATAAATTTAAATCCTTTGTGGCTACGCATTTGAGCCATCTATGTGCAGAAACATTTCACAAAAATAAAAATAGGGACAGCATTCCCAGCAACATTAGGTTAAGATTGTAGCAACTCATTAAAATGCTTCTCACCTTCAAAGGTGCATTTAAATATTGATGAGGCAGTGAGATCATCCATTGCCTTTCTTGCCTTCCCCCGTAGTTGATATAGAGTTGCACGCAAGAGCAAAGCTTCCACTTTATGAGGGGTGAGAGGGTTGGCTAGCTCATTCTGACAACATTCAATAATCTCACCCATAGTTTCCTTCTTGAAGATGCTGCCGAGCTTTCAGGTAGCCACTGGAAGTTAATGTACTTGTTTTTAAACAGTAACTAAAAAACACACAGAATAACAACAATTGGTATCCTCTACTAGAAGAACTGAAAGGTAAGTGGTTGAGATCTGAGATTACTTGGGTAGAAATCATATTATTTTCTTCCCTAATACTGGATGAACATGGCATTAATTAAAGTCAAGTACCTAAATGGGAAAATACCCCGAATAAAAAAACCCTTTCCCCACCATTTCATATGTACTAGCCACTTCATGAGTCGGGTAAATAAACCTTCAACTTCAATAAACCTTCAGCCTGATGTTTGCCCCCTAGATAGATAGATAGATTTAATAATAGAAATAGAAAGAGGGTATTATATGTATGTATATAGATATAGATAAAGGTATATATTTGTATATATGCATGTATATATATGTGTATATGTTTTATATAATATATATATAGAGAGGAGAGGGGGAGAGAGAGAGAGATCAGCATATATGTATATATATTCTACATAATATATCCATGTTTTATGTATACATATACATATGTATATAATTTATTAAATGTATATATGTATTTATTTGCATATGTGTATATATACATAAAATACATTTGTATATGTAAAATTAACATGTATTCATATATTCATATATATGTATATATACATGTATACATACATTCATATGTATACATATGTATGTATACATATATATATGCTGTATACATAAATGCATATATATGTATACATAGAGATATGTATATATGCATATATAAATTTTATAAGTATGTATATATTCATATATGTATATATATGAATGTATAATATATATCTTATATGTTATATATGAATGTATAAAATATAAAATTATATATATATTTGTATATATATATATACATATATGTACATGTATTTATATATATATATATATAAAATTATATATATATATTAGGTATAAATACATATATGGATATATTACACCATCCATATACATACATGCATATATATATCATATAAAATCTATACATATATATATCCATATACATATATATATAGATCCATATATGTATACATGTATACATATATATATGCATTATATATATATGTATACATCATATATATGTATATATGTAATATATGCATATATGTATATGTATGTATAAATATATTATAGATGGTAGTTGGTCATCTACTATTTTGGGTTACTGGTGTCTTATCTCTTTGGGGAGTGTTTGTTGTGGGTATGAGTGCCCACAGATATGGCTGGGTGTTGATGGTGAAGTCAGAGATCAACGGGGGAGCCGGCAGGCTCCCCAGTTGGCTAAGGACTGGGCAGTCCTTGTGGTGGTGCTGCTGTTGTCGTGCTCTGATGGGGATCGGGGAATGTTGATCTTGTTTCGGCTTCTGCTGCTTAAGTACACAAGTGCTGTTTTGAACGCACAGGGAACAAGGGGAGCCCGCTGTCCAATGAGCGCGGACATGGCTGTGGACCTGATGTGACCCAACCTGGGAAACTACGCTGAACTTCAAGATGCGAGGTCGTGCTGCTACAGGTACTCCCTCTCCAGAGAGTGAGCAAGCGAGCGAGCAAAATACCATAATGTATCACTCCAGGAGTCACCAGTATAGTAGATGGATGGGTGCACATCTACTATTTTGGGTTATGATGTTTATCTCTTTGGGGAGTGTTGTTGTGGGTCTGGGGTGCCCATAGGTATGACTGGGTACTGATGGTGAAGTCAGAGATCAACGGGGAGCGGTTTGGCTACCCAGTCGGCTAAGGACGTGCAGTCCTTGTGGTGCTGTCATGCTCTGGTGGAGGATCAGGGAATGCTCATCTCATTTCGTACACGAGTGCTGTGTAAGCGATAGGGAACAAGGGAGCCAGCTGTCCAATGAGCGTGGACATGGCTGTGGCTGATGTGACCCAAACTGGGAAAGCACGCTGAACTTCAAGTTTTTGGGGTTGTGCTGCTACAATATATATATACACATATGCATAAATAATATATATGTATATGCATGCACATATATATGCATTTTGTATATATACATATATATATATATATGTCATATATATATATATATGTGCATTATAAATATATAAATATATATATATATATATTTAAAAAAAAATATATTTAAAAAATAAATAATAAATAAATAAAAATATTTAATATAAA
>NC_051401.1:33600606-33606720 GCF_015228065.2 Penaeus monodon | reverse complement strand
TCTATTATGTTAAATTTACTTAGATCAAATCAAAATATGAAATTAGCTGAGATCATAAGGTCTACTAATTGACACCTTAGTGACTGAGCACATGTGGAATCAAAAAGAATACAAAACATTGCATTGAACATTATATTTTCCCAGAGGCATTTATTTAATATTGCAGCTAATGGGTTAATTTGAAATATAAATCTTGCTTAATGCTAGATTGCTTGTTTGCTTGCCTGTTGAATTTCTTAGCTATTTATCAGCCATGTTAACACAGCCAGCAAGATCATTAAGCCAATGGCTACTATTCATTATTTCAATCTAGAAAAGGTTATAGACTTTTGTCTCCCTTTTCTTCATCTGCCAAGAAATTTGATTGTGTGAATTCTTTATATCTAATATGAAAATAATTTTTAAGATGTTGTCTTTTGTTGGTGTACTATTGGCATACTGTCAGTAAATGATTGACAGTCATGGATCAGTCTTGTGGCATTTACCCGAAGGAGGGCCAAAACCACCTCCCTTCTTACTTTCCTGTGGGCACAAGTTTCACTCTTGAGTTGCATTATTCTAATATTATTAGCTACTGATCACCCACTCAAACCAACCAACCAGCCAGTTAACTAACCAACCAACCAACTAACCAGCTAGTCAACCAACCAACCAACCGTCACCCAAACAGCAACCAACAAACCAACGAAGCAACCAACAATCCAACCAGCTAACCAAACAACCAACCAACCAAACAACCAGCCAACCTGCCAACTAACCAGCCAACCAACCAACCAACTAACCAGCTAGTCAACCAAGCAACTAACTAATTAGTCAACCAACCAACCAACCAACTAACCTGCTGACCAGCTAACCTACATACATACATACATACATACATACATATATACATACATAAATACATACATACCTAAATACCTAAATACCTAAATACCTAAATACCTAAATACCTAAACACCTAAATACCTTAATACCTACATACTGACCTGCCTACCTGCCAACTAATCAACCAGCCAACCAACCCAACAAACAAACCAATAAACAAACAACCAGCCAACCTACCAGCCATCCAACCAACCAACCTGCCAACTAACCAATCAGCCATCCCTCCCTCCCATCCAACCAACCAACCAACCAACCAACCAACCAACCAACCAACCAACCAACCAACCAACCAACCAACCAACTAACCAACCTACCTACCTATCTACCTACTTAACTAACCAGCCAACCAAACAACCAGCTAACCAAACAACCAACAAACTAACAAACCTGCCAACTGACCAATCAAATAACCAGCCAACCAACCAAACAAACAATTAGCTAACCAATCACTCAATCAATTAACCAGCCAATCAATCAACCAATCAATTAACCAACCAGCCAGCTAACCAAACAACCAACCAACCAATTCAACCATCCAATCTAACCAATCCAGCCAGCCAAACAAACAAACAACTAGCCTGCTGACCAGCCAGCCAGCCAGCTAACCAAACAACCAACCAGCCAGCCAACTAACAAACAAACCAATCAATCTAACCAACCAAACAGCCAACCAACCAACTAACCAATCAACCAACCAACTAACCTGCTGACCAACCAAGCAAACAGCCTACCAACTAACCAACCATCCATCCATCCATCCATCCATCCATCCATCCATCCATCCATCCATCCATCCATCCATCCATCCATCCATCCATCCATCCATCCAACCAAGCAAACAGCCTACCAACCAACTAACCATCCAACCAACCAACCAACTAACTAACCGAACAGCCTACCAACCAACTAACCAACCATTCAACCAACCAACCAAACAGCCAACCAACCAACCAACCAACCAACCAACCAACCAAACAGCCTACCAACCAACCAACCAACCAAACAGCCTACCAACCATCCAAGCAACCAACCAAACAGCCTACCAACTAACCAACCATCAAACTAACCATCCATCCATCCATCTACCCATCCATCCAGCCAACCAACCAACTAACCATCCATCCAACCAACCAACCAATCAAACAGCCTACCAACCAAATAGCCTACCAACCAACCAACCAACCAACCAAACAGCCTACCAACCATCCAATCAACCAACCAAACAGCCTACCAACCAACCAAACAGCCAACCAACCAACCAACCAACCAACCAACCAACCAACCAACCAACCAACCAACCAAAACAGCCAACCAACCAACCAACCAACCAACCAACCAACCAACCAAAATAGCCTACCAACCAACTTACCAACCATCCAGCCAGCCAGCCAACTTGCCAACTAACCATCCTTCCATCCATTCATCCAACCAATCAAACAGCCTACCAACCAACCAACCAACCAACCAGCCAACCAACCAACCAACCAAAACCAAACAGCCAACCAACCAACCAACCAACCAACCAACCAACCAACCAACCAACCAACCAACCAACCAACCAAAACCATCCAACCAACCAACCAACCAAACAGCCTACCAACCAACCAACCAACCAACCAAACAGCCTACCAACCAACTAACCAACCAACCATCCATTCACCCACCCATCCAACCAACCAACCAAACAGCCTACCAACCAACTAACCAACCAACCATCCATTCACCCACCCATCCAACCAACCAAACAGCCTACCAACCATCCAACCAACCAACCACATCTCTACCTACCTATCAATGTACTTACTCCCAGGTATATATACCTACCCATCTTCCTATCAACCAGTCTACCTATCTACCAACCAATTTACCTATCTACTAACTAATCTAATACCTAACTACGTATCTATTTGCCAGCCTACTTACCTATTTACTTATCTACTTACCTACCTACTTACCTACCTACCTACTTAACAACTAGGATTGTGTCCATTCCTAGGAGAGAAAAATCAGGAAAATCATCCAGGATTCAATAGTACTCCAATTTGCCCTTTTTTTTTTTTTTTTTTTTTTTTTAATATATATATATATATATATATATATATATATATATATATATATATATATATATATATATATATATATATACTAACTTGTCATATTACTTTTGTTCACATATTGGATTTGTTAACCAGTTGGATCCAGATGCTTCACTGCCATTATGAGGCCCAGGCATTAGACTTACATGTGTGAACACTGCCAGGTGTGTGGCTTATAGGCTGGGCGCAAGTGAGCACTTGTGTGTTGTGTCTCCATGCCTCCCCTTTGCAATGTTATTTTCTACATAAGGATTTTTAGTATTTATGCCATTTTCAATGTCTATATTTGACATCTGTCATTTTGTTATTTTTGTCACATTTTTTTGTATTTTTTGTAATATTCAACTTTCTGAAATACTGCGCTGCCAGTCAAGGCGGGCAGGAAAAGGATCTCTAGAGGTGGTTCTTTTCCATTCATGGACAATACATTCCATACTTGTTTATTGATGGAAATAATGCAAAAGCCCTTCCTAAATGTCAGATGAGTCTACTCACCCTCCAAGAGCTTTGTGTGCTCGTGGTGAATCTTTCTTGTCACCCTTGCTTTCAGGCTAAATACTCATGATAGTAAGTTTGCATCACCCTGGCTCATGCCAAATTTCCCCATGACAGTATGTTTACATCATCTGCCCTTCAAGCCAATTTTTTTCAGGATGTGATTATCACATCATCCAGATTATAGGGGTTAAAACTTGTCTGCAACATATTTATTACTTTGTACCACTTTTTTTTTCCTCAAAAGAAATTTGGGGAATCAGTGTACTCAAGAGTTTAGGGTTTGTTGCCAGTTTTTCCTCTCCTGAGATTGTACCTACCTTTCTGCCTGTCTACATACCTGAATGCCTGCCTGCCTGCCTGCGTGCCTTACCTCCCTTGCTCTTTTGCTTGCCTCCCTCCCTCCCTCCCTCCCTCCCTCCCTTCCCTCCCTCGCTCCCTCCCTCCCTCCCTCCCTCCCTCCCTCCCTCCCTCCCTCCTTCCCTCCCACCCACCCACATGCATGTGTTGTTTATGACTTGCCACAGGTGCACAAACCTACTGGAAAATTTATTTTACTCATTTGGGAAAATTAAATGTCCATGAGTGGTAACTGGAAGAGCACTGGTTCCATGGAGGACGTCGCTTATATGCTCAGCATCGTATAGGTTGTATTACAGAAAGTTAAATATTATGTAAAAATAAAAAAAAAGTGACACCAATAACATAGTCTTACATAATTAATTTTTTTTTGCAGTGAGTTGTGGATTACCTAGGGAGATGATTGGAGTCTGTGCAAAGAGAAAAACTTACTATCTGGATAATGCAAATCAAATGGCAAATATGGACATTGGAAAATGGCCAAAAAACTAAAAATGCTTATGTGTAAAAAGAGTAAATAATTTAGCAAATAGGAGGCAAAGAGTCTTGTCACCACACGTGTTTGCGTAAATCCAGCCTACAAGCAGCCACCTGGCAGAGCGGCCGCTTACGTAAGCCTAATACCTGGATTTTTTGTGATTTGATTGTCGTGACGCAACTGGATCCAATGGGTTAATATGTATATGATATATGTTGGGATTAACCTGTGATTGGTAACCTAACAGTGTTTATTAGGGTTTGATCTGTTGTATACTACTGATCAGTGCTATTTAGTGTAAACATTGGATTTAGTCTATTCTGATTATAAATTGAAAGAAAATAGGGATGATATTTACTTTGTTTAGAACTGAATGATATAAAACAAGTTAGTAGTTACAACTTTATTTAGTATTCTCTCTCTCTGTATAGAGAGAAAGAAAATCCTTAACAGCCAAGTAAGTGTCCATGATGATTACTAAACAAACAACTATGGCTTAAAAGACTGGTTTAGTAATTAGCAAAAAGGCATATATATTTATATATATATATATATATATATACACATTATATTACATATATATATTATTTTATATATATATTATATATATATATTATATTATATATATATTATACTGTATATGTATTATGATATATATATATTATATATATATCATATATGTATATATTATATTATATATATTATATTATACACATTATATTACATATATATATTATTTTATATATATATATATTATATATATATAGGCTGGGGGCGAACCTATGGCTCGGGGCCTGCATACAGTCCTGACTGCCATTTGGCAGTCTGGTGCCATTCCCCCTGACCTGCTGAGGGGCGTGGTCATCCCTCTCTGGAAGGGGAAAGGGGATCGATGGGACTGTAGCAACTACCGTGGCATTACACTGCTCAGCATACCAGGCAAGGTTCTCGCCCACATTCTTCTGAAACGGATCCGCAACCACCTACTGAGGCACTAGAGACCGGAGCAGTCTGGATTTACTCCTGGCAAGTCCACAATAGATTGTATACTAGCGCGTCGAGTAATTGTGGAACGCCGTCGTGAGTTTGGTCGTGGGTTGCTTGCAGCCTACATCGACCTCAAGAAGGCGTTTGACTCGGTGCATCGGGAATCGCTATGGGAGATCCTGAGGCTCAGGGGAATTCCGACATAGATTATTGGCCTGATAGCAAGCCTCTATACTGGTACTGAAAGTGCTGTAAAGTGTGGTGGGGGTCTGTTGAACTTCTTCCCTGTTAACCCTTTATCGCCGGTCTGAATAATTCACTGAGAGTAGTTAAAATCCAGTGATATCTGGCAACGGCCCGACAGTGGGCGTGGGAGTCCGCTGCGAGAAGCCGAACGTCCCGCTCCACTTGCTCTGGCGCGTCGCCGCACGTACACGCTTACCCTGCCGAGAGACCCGTTTTCTATCACGTGTATACACGTAACCCGGCGAGAACGGGTTAATTCAGGGGTGAGGCAAGGCTGTGTCCTTGCACCCACACTTTTCAACACTTGTATGGACTGGATAATGGGCACAGCTACTAGCCAAAGTCAGTGCAGAGCAACACTAGGCAATATTAAGGTCTCGGACCTTGACTTTGCCGACGATGTTGCCATCCTATCTGAGTCCTTGGAGTCGCTTGTGGCGGCTCTTGATGCATTTAGCAATGAGGCGAAGCCCCTAGGCCTAGAGGTCTCCTGGACCAAGACCAAGATTCAGGACTTTGGGGACCTGTTAGGGAACCCGTCGGGGTCGATCCATGCTTGCGGCGAGG
>NC_051401.1:33595606-33598106 GCF_015228065.2 Penaeus monodon | reverse complement strand
ATATATATATATATATATATATATATATATATATATATATATATATGTATGCACATATTTTTTGGAGGCCATGAGTATGGAAAAAAGAATGGGAATTTTAGCATAATTTATGGAGACACAAAAAGTACAACCACAGGAGTGAGTGAGTGAGATTTGGAAAGTCTAGCTTTGCCCAGGCCTTCTGAATATATGGCCTGACCTGTATTAACTATTTATGGATGTCTCAATTGATTCAATGTCACTGAATGATTACTGTAGTGGCCAGGTAACCAGCAGGCACTCCTGTCACCACAATGTAAGCATGCGGGATAATCTTTTACCTGCTCAGCAGCTGTGGTGGGTGTTCCCTTTCTCAGAAATTGTGTGTGCTCACAACTCTGTAAATAATTAATAGGGTGGTGTTCAGCTTGTCATAATGCTTGCAACACCTGTCTGTACAGTCAGTTGTTTCCATAATTTTCCATGTGCAGTGGTAACCTAGTCTGATTTCGTGGAGAGTGACTTTGGCACCTCTATTAACCTATTAGATCCGGTTGTATCATGGCAATCAAATCAGAAAAAAATCTGTGCATTAAGCTTATGTGAGCGGCTGCTCTGCCAGGTAGCAGCTTGTAGGCCAGGCCCACGCAAACACGTCTGTGCAGCGACAAGACTCTATGCCTTCTATCTGCTAATTTTTTTTTTGCTTTTTGGCCATTTCCCAATATCCATATTTGTTATTTGATTTGCATTAACCAGATGGTAATAGACTGTTTTCTTTGCCCAGACTTAATTTTGAATTTTCTCCAATTTTTCTCTCAGTCTTGGTTTGGTGGCAGTGAGGGTGACAGAAACATAGTCCACAATGGGATGGACGTCATGTACATAAAATGAGCTCAGTGCTTTTATGTCCAATTCCTATGTGTCTTGCAGTCTCATTAAAGACAATCTTGCTTTGGTTTGGTCAGCCAGTTACTGGACCTCTTTGTGGAAGGAAAGGATCTGGTCATTCCTTACCCCAAAGTAGTGGAAGACCTGAACCCACTCTAGGTCCATTCCCTGGACATGCTGACGTGTACCTTGAACATTGTGTCTCCGTACCATGGGTATTGATTTGACTGCAGAGATCTTTAGTCCTGTCCAACAACACTCCTTAGATACAAGGTCCAGCACTGGATGGTACTGTAGCTTAACCCCAAACCAATGGGCATGGCATGTATGTATATGCCATGCCCACTTTGAGTTTACTTTATTGTTTTTTTACATAGGTGGCTCCACTTGTACAATGTTACCAATGAGCCAATTATTTACCCTTTTCCTTGATTTTCGAAAATATTTTTTCTTATATTGCCACTACTAATGTCAATATCATTATAGTAACTATGTCTATAATAAAAATAACACCATTGATATTGATAACATTAGTAAAAAAAAATGTTTTTCCTGCAAATTCAAGGAAAGGTGAAATCAGGTAAGTCATAAGGTCTACTAATTGACTCCTTTGTGGCTAAGCACTAGCAGAGCCATCTATGTGCAGAGACATTTCACAAAAAATTCTAAAATGAGCACAGCATTTTCCTGGTGACATTGAGTTAAGTGAACAATGAACTGAGAACAGGCTATTGGAAATTTGGACACTTTCCCAGATAAGTTATCTCTATTATTTCTTTGCTAAATCTAATGATGTTATGTATATAAATAAAAATTTAGTGTACTTTGCGATTAGATTATCACCAAGTCAAGTAGAATGAACGTTTTCAATTGGCATATATTTTTTTATTTTATATATGAAAGTAGAAATTCCTATCTGAAACATTTGATAAATGCATGAGATCATAATCTAAACCAGAAAAAACTTTTTTATGATTATTATTATTATTTTTATTTATTTATTTATTAATTTTTTGAAAAAACAATTGTGAAAAATGGAGATGTGTGGATGGCAATATCAGTACAACATTGTTATATAGATATAACCCTAGCATGAATATAACATATTGGTTAAATTCTGAGAATTATAGAAGCATGTGTAAAATAATTTTACAGCAAGAATTTTGAAACTTGATTTTTTCCCTTGCTCCAAAAAGGGGGAAGAGAGGGGAGCTGGTTGCTAGCTGGTTTTAATTTTCGATAAGGTTAATATGTATATGAACACATGCATGTAAGATTAACCATTTTAACCCAATTGGCACAGATGGCAAGAATACATGCCATGCCCACTGTAATATAAGTTTATTTATTGTATTAATCCTACCTATCTCACCTGTTTACCCTTTTCCTTGACTTTTGGGAGAGATCTTTTGTATTATTTCATTATCTTAAATGTTACCAAGATTTTAATAACAGTTTAATAATCATAATGTCAATAACTATAATAGTATTGATATCAATTGTATTAAAAAAAAAAAAAAAAAATGTTTCTGCTAATTCAAGGAATGGGGAAATCAGGATTGGTCATTAGGGCCTACTGATAGACTCCTTGCTGGCTGAGTACATGCAAAGCCAATTGTATGTAACAAAA
>NC_051401.1:33580606-33585606 GCF_015228065.2 Penaeus monodon | reverse complement strand
TAAAAAATTATATCTTTATCTATATATATATAATTTCTATATATATAATTATTATATTAAAATATTAAAATCTATCTAATATTTATAAATAAAATAATTTTATATTATTAAAATATATATATATATATCTATATTATTATATTTATATATATTAATATATAATATAAAATATATTATATATTAATATTATTATATATATCAAATTATATTATTTAATTCTTATAATTTTATATATATATATTATATATATATATATATATGTTCTTATATAATACATCTTATATAGATATATATACTATTAAAATATATATCATATATTATATATATATCTAATACTTTTATTATTATCTTATTCTCTATCTTACTAATTATAATGTATCTTAATTATAAATATATTATATAGATATTTATAGTAATACTCTATACATCTATATAATTCTATTATAATATATATTATAAAATATATATATTAATAAATATATAAATTTTATATATATATATAAAATTAAAATATATAATATATATATATATATTATCTCTAAATATAATATATATATATCTATAAATTTAATAATATATATATAATATATATATAATATATATATATCAAATCAACGCACGACGGCAATCGTTTGCATCACATCCATCGTCGATTGTTTCTCACTGCTTGATTTATTGTCATGTATTGAGAGTAAAAGTATTGAAAAAACTGCTGACGGGATGGTTGATAGAAACGAGAGGCCGGACATGCACTGCGCTACAATATCAGATATTGCGGGCTTCAAGTACAAGTGGAAGAAACTCTAGACGGTTTGTGGCGAACAGATGGTGAGAGGTCACGAGCCAAACTGAGCATACGTATTTGAGGCTGATGATATAAATAAATATATATATTATCGAATTAATATAAACTATACATAATATATAACATATATATAATATATATAATATATATATAATATATATATAATATATATAATATATATAATATATATATAATATATATAATATATATATAATATGTATATAATATATATGTAATATATATATAATATATGTATAATATATGTATATAATATATGTATATAATATATGTATATAATATATGTATATAATATATGTATATAATATATATATATATATATATATATATATATATATATATATATATTATATATATATATATATATATACACATACATACACACACATACTATTGTGGAAAAGGGTGGTGTTTACCAAGGTGAAATTATGTAGATAAAAAGTATCTGGCAATTCGTTGCTGTCCCACTGGGAAAACAGAGCTGAGCATGAGAGAGAACACAAGCAGCCTCCCCCACTCCACCTTGGGGAGATGACGAATGCAAACCCCCTCTCTTCTGGACCTTGCCTCTTTTCACACTGGTTTCTATCATTAATCTATAGGCTATAACATTATCCTGGTGTCTAGAAAGAAAATAGCTGAAGAAATAATTACCCAAGTCAGTAGACCAAAGAGGGCAGGCCTTGGAACGTAAGAAAAGAGTGAATTGTTGACTGTTGCCAAGTCCAAAGTTAAGGAATAGAGATCTGGGAGGAGATCTTGGGACACCATCCCTGAAACCTAGGATAGAGCTTCTGAAGGTGACTTCACAAAGGGCTCTGAACATCTCACACCCTTCAGACAGGTTGCGTGTACTAGCGTCAAAACGTACCGCATGGTCTGCGGGGTACGACTGTATGCGTAGTGATACGCCAGAGTGTGTGGAGTGAGAAGTTCTGCTTGATGTAGTGGACTCCCACGCCCAGTGTTCGGCCGTTGCCAGAAATCAACAGAGTTTATCACACGCAGACCTGTTGGCATTTGGTTAAAGCATCCCTTTGGGTCATATCCATGAACTACAGCAGGATCTCTGAAGGAGAGCAACACTGAAGTGTTTAGGGAGACTTCCATGCATACGATGTCACATCCTGTGCAGACATGCACCAAGGAAGAAACCTCTATTATCAAAGGCCCCTAATCCCTTGCTTGTTGTTGTCATGTGGAGGGGGCTTAGGAGACAGAAACTAGGGTCTACTGTAAGGGTCACCTCTTCCTTGGGGCCCAATGTAGGAGATCACTTCTACCCTGGACCTCAGCCCTCATCCAACTAACTTTGCACGGTCTTTTTTTCTTCCCTTCCCTTTCCTTTCCTTTCCTTTCCTTTCCTTCTCTTCATCATCCCCTTCTTTCCACTTCCTAAAGTGTGTTGAAAGAATGAAATGCTAGCTTTGTGTCAGTCATGAATGGCCTCTGGGAGCCACAGGTATGGTATTTCCTTGGTTAATTGTCTAGCCCTTACCCCTAATGGGTAACCAGAGGGGTAGAATGTTTCATCTCCCCATTTATTTCAGGCTCACCATGGCCAGTAATGAAGATTTTTTACCCTTTTTAGGGGCATTAAGGCTTGCCTCTTCATCATCTAGTCTATCTAAATTTAATTTCATTGGTTTTCTGACCTCTGCCTCTCCTTTGACCATGGCTCCAACTGCTGATGCTAATGTTTGCTGCCAACTCTATCCACTCCAAATCATCCACCCAAGTCATTACTCAACCTTCAGAATACACCCTTTCTTCTCTCCCAACATCTTCCACTCCATCTTCTACTGCACACTCTTCTTTATTGTCTATCCCCACCCCCCTTATTAATTCAATACCACTGGGAAAATGCTGTGGCTATATTATAATTTTTTGTGAAATATCTCTGCACATAAATGGCTCTGCTAGTGCTTAGTTGATTAGTAGACCTTGTGACCTTACCCACTTTCACCTTTCCTTGAATTTGCAGGAAAAATATATTTTTTACTATTGCTATCAATATCAACGGTGTTATTTTTATTATAGACATTATAATTACTATAATGTTATTGACATTAGTAGTGGCAATATAAGAAGACAAAATATTTTCAAAAATCAAGGAAGATATAAGATAACATAAAATACTTTGGATAATCAATGAAAAGGGTTAACAGGCGAGACAAGTAGTACTCATGATCGGCTCATTGGTGACTTAGTACAGGTGGAGCCATCTATTTGTAAAAACAACTACAAAAGAAAACTCAGAGTGGGCATGTCATGTACTTACATGCCATGCCCGTCGTTTTTGGATTAATACTCTTCATCCTTATTGTCTTCCCATACCTCTCTCTGTATAACCCCCTTCCTCCCACCCTTGTCCTTCTACTGCTTCCATCCACCTCTGCAAACCTTTTGAGTACCCTTTTTGGCCTAGCCAAGTGGGATCAATTCTTTGTGATTCCCCTTACAGCTCCATGCTCTGACAATACCCTTCTCTTCCAACTATGTCGCCAAAAACAAGTAAGCAAAGTTTCCTTTCGCAGTCATTCCGATTGTTCACACCTTGTCACAGTTACATCTGAGTCCCAAGCCCATTCACTATCTCCCCTGACTAACCTCACTGGTAAACCTATTCCTGCCCAGTCTCACTCCTCCCTTAATGCTTGCACCAGAACAGTTTCTTTCTCTCTGACTAACTGTCCTGTCTGTGGCAAGGACAGTCAGATGGTGAAAATGACTTGCTCGCTTGCCTCATCGACTATGTTGTATTGGCATTCCAGTGCCACACTACTCCTTCCAGAGGCCAGCATAAGTCATACACCAATATTGATAGGATTAGTTTCTGTATACATGACTCCCCCTTGAAATTTATGTTGATGTCCTGCCCTGTCTGACCATATCAACCTCTTCCCCGTCAGTGTCAGATATGTTGGTGTTTTGGTCACCCAACCTAACACTCTCCATCCACATCCTGCTGCCCTCTGTATGCCCAACCTGTTCCCATCTCTGCATTTGATCTGGTTGCCCTATACCTATAACCACATCAACTTTTACAAATCCCCACTATATCCCATTTACTCCCCTTCTATACCATTTTCACTAACATTCTATCCTACAGAATTCTACTTCTAACACATCTTATCCTTATCATATATATATTTCTCTCTCTCTATATGCATATCTTTATATATCTATATACATATATATATATATATATCTTCTTCTTTTAACGGTAGGTTCATGTCTGAGCCGCCGTGTTCACAGCATGATACTTAGTTTTTTCATGTTGTGATGCTCTTGGAGTGAGTACGTGGTAGGGTCCCCAGTTCTTTTCCACGGAGAGTGCCGGTGTTACCTTTTTTTAGGTAATCATTCTCTCTATTTATCCGGGCTTGGGACCAGCACTGACTTGGGCTGGCTTTGGCCACCCAGTGGCTAGGTAGGCAATCGAGGTGAAGTTCCTTGCCCAAGGGAACAACGTGCCGGCCTGTGACTCGAACCCTCGAACTCAGATTGCCGTCGTGACAGTCTTGAGTTCGATACTCTAACCATTCAGCCATCGCGGCCTTAATATATCTCTTTTTTTTTACCTTTTTATTTTTTATTTTTTTATTTTTTATTTTATTTTTTTTAATGAATCTACAAAATCAAAACTCAGAAGAAAATCCGTCCTTGTGACGACTCCGTGGTCACTCTCAGCGCCTGCTTGACTGGCCGGTGGGCGTCGTGGCTCTCGACGTCCAAAGCGCACTTGACTATTCCCACGAGCTGCAACTGGAGGACCGTGTCTACGTGTTCGTCCTCGTGTGCCTTGGTGTCCTTGAATTCCACGCAGCTCACTCTGGCCCAGTCGACCTCCTCCTCGTCCTCGTCGGGCGAGAGGCTCCGCGAGAGCATGTTCCTCGCCCCTTCGACCACGTGGGCGAACTTGTCAAGGTCGATCCGCTTGGTCTCCTTGAAGCTGAGCTCGGCCTGGAAGCGAGCGCTTCCGAAGTCGATGATTTCGGCTCGCACTCGGTCCTCAAAACGGACGCACACGTTGCGGCCGTCGAAGTTCCGGTGGGCCACGCCTGCCTGGTGCATGCGCTCGAGGGGGCGCGCAGCTGCTGAAGGACGTCCTCCAGCTGGTGCCAGGAGAGAAGCTTCTCCCTGACGCACTCGTAGAGCGTGGCGCCGGCGTAAC
>NC_051401.1:33565247-33567747 GCF_015228065.2 Penaeus monodon | reverse complement strand
GGAAGGACGTCATCGAAGATCGCCATAGGCCCGCGGACCAAGATTTTCGTCAGAAAAGGTATTAAGCCGTCCCAGCGTAGTGGACGGGCGTTGCCTGCCGGACTCCCTGTAGATCCAACGAACCAGCACCTTTGCCGCAGGTACCAGTCGCCCCAGAATGCTGTGCATAGGCGACGCCTGGCGGACGCCTGCAGATCCGGTCAACTCCAGGAGCTCGTAGCGCAGGTATCAGCCGGCCCTGAGATGCCACCCCTACCCCGACGCCCATAGATTCGGATGAAGATTACGAGGACGTGTGTACGCGAGAAGGACCTGGACGAGATCTGTGAGGACGTGTGGACGAGGACGCCGCCGAGTTAAGCCTGGGCCAGGACTACGAGGAGGTCAAGACAAATCCGAAGTCAAGGAGGACCTGTGCGAGACTTTCGAGGACGTGTGGACATCGAGGACGAGCAGATTACACCAGGGACCAGAAGGATGAGACGACCAGCCAAGTTAGGTCACCCTTGAAGGCGCCTCGAGGGCGAGGCGCGAGTAGGTGGCCGAGCAATATAGGATGTGGATAATTCTACAGGATGTGGATAATTTTATTTCAGGTACCAGTGGACCACGTGGCTGTTTTCCACGTGGAGCAATCAGTGTAGCAGACGGAGCCAGTGACCTCACCTCGCTCCCCCCATGCTTCCTGCAGCTGCTGCTATCACTCCTCCAGCTGGAACGGTCACTACTTATACCGAGAATGACCTAGGCCTCAGAGAGTTCGTGCTAAGCTACCACCGCGCTAAGGTCAGCCCTCGCCTCCCTCCGGGTGGGCTGACCATGACCTCCGCGCGGCCCGATTATAACTAGACATGTCTCGTGTGTTTTTATACTGCGTGGTATCAACTCTGAGAAATAAAGAGTCAAGCCGTTAACAAGTATAACTACCCTCTGTTCACCATTGTACTAAGGATGATAGCCTTTTACACTCTCTCTCTCTCTCTCTCTCTCTCTCTCTCTCTCTGACACACACATGTACACACAGACACAGACACAGGCATACACACACACACACACATATATATAATACATACATAATATACATATATATATGATACATACTGATATATATATATATATATATATTATATATATATATATATATATATATATATATATATATATATATATATATGTGTGTATATGAATATGTATATGTATGTACATGTATATATGTATATACATGTATATTTATGTATAAACATATGTATATATATGTATATGAATATATATATACATATTCATATATATATTTATACATATATATACTTATATTCATATACATACATATATGAATATGTATATACATCATATATTTATATATATTTCATATATCAATTATATATATATATTCACATATTTATATATACATACATATATATTTATATATATATAATATTCATATATATATATATAAATATTTATTTATATATCAATTTACACATATATATCTTACAGTATATTATATATTTTATTATTATCTAAGAACTATTTATCTTTTTTTTTTTTTAACATACCTGCCCTCTATGATGAAACACATCACAATTACTTGGGTCTAGCAATGCAGCCTTGTCAAAGTCCTGCAAACTATCATCAACTCTTTCATGCTGCATATGTAGAGATCCACGTTTCACTAGGGCATTTACATGTATCTGGAATGAGTATATAACCCTGCCAGCTCCAATACTTACAATGCATATTAAGATGAAGTATGAAAAGATGGAAATATCTTCACTTAATTCAAAATTGACAGACATGGCATATACGTACATGCCATGCCCACTGCAAGTTTACTTTATTAATTGTTTTTACACATAGATGGTTCCACTTGTACTAAATCACCAATGAGCCAAATATACTACTTGTTTCACATTTTTACCTTTTTCCTTGATTTTTTAAAAATATTTTAAGTTATCTTATATTGCTGTTACTAATGTCAATAACATAATATAGTAATGACATGTTTATCATAAAAATAACACCATTGATATTCATAGCATTAGTACAGAAAAGACATTTTTCCCTCAAATTCAAGGAAAGGTGAAATCAGGTAGGGTCACAAAGTCTACTAATTAACTCCTTTGTGGCTACGCATTTGAGCCATCTATGTGCAGAAACATTTCACAAAAATTAAAAAATGAGGACAGCATTTCCCAGCAACATTAGGTTAAGATTGTAGCAACTCATTAAAATGCTTCTCACCTTCAAAGGTGCATTTTCAATATTGATGAGAGCAGTGAGATCATCCATTGCCTTCTTGCCTTCCCCACGTAGTTGATATAGAGTTGCACGCAAGAGCAAAGCTTCCACTTTATGAGGGGTGAGAGGGTTGGCTAGCTCATTCTGACAACATTCAATAATCTCACCATAGTTTCCTTCTTGAAGATGCTGCCGAGCTTTCAGGTAGCCACTGGAAGTTAATGTACTTGTATTAAACAGTAGACTATAAACACACAGGAAT
>NC_051401.1:33560247-33562747 GCF_015228065.2 Penaeus monodon | reverse complement strand
TACGAGTTGTCCTAGGTATATATACTTGTCCACTACCTCTAGCACTTGTACTTGTATCTGGTCGAACTGAACTCTACTGTTGAACATGATCTTAGTCTTTTTCTTGTTTATCCGAAGTCCGATTTTCAGACTTTCTCTATTTAGATCATTTATTAGTTGCTGCATTTCATTTGCAGATTCATTGAAGAGAACAATATCATCTGCAAATCTTAGATTGTTTAGATATTCGTCTCCTATCTTGATACCCTTTCCATTCCACTCTAGCTTTTTGAATATTTCCTCAAGACAAGCTGTAAACTGTTTTGGTGAGATGGTATCGCCCTGTCCAACACCTTTTTTAATTGGTATTTTGTTGGTTTCGGAGTGGAGCTTGATGGTTGCTGTCCCATCTTTGTATATATCTTCCAGTATTTTACAATATACCTCCTCTACTCCCTGTTTTCGGATAGCTTCTAGTACTGCTGGTGTCTCTACAGAGTCGAATGCCTTTTCGTAATCGATGAATGCCATACACAGTGGTTTCCTATATTCGTTTATTTTTCCTTTATTTGGGGGTGTGTGTGGATGTGGTCTGTTGTTGAGGATCCACTGCGAAAGCCTGCTTGTTCTCTAGGCTGTTTAGAATCCAGACGGTCAGAGATGCGAGTTGTGATGATCTTTGTGAATAATTTGTAAGTAGCTGAAAGGAGGCTTATTGGTCGGTAGTTTTTTAGATCCTTTCTGTCCCCTTTTTTATGTATCAGAATAATTGTTGCATTTTTCCAGGCTTTCGGAGTTTTCCCGTTGATAAGGCATTTGTTAAAAAGATTGGCTAGTTTCACTGTTGCAATTTCTCCTGCATCTATTATAAGGTCTATACTAATTCCATCTTCCCCCAGTGTTTTCCCTCTCTTCTTGCCTTTAAGCACTCTTTATTTCTTCTGTTGTGATATTAGGTACGTCTCTAGTTGCTGCATTCGCTTCTATCCATGGCTGTTCATTTGAGTTGTATAGATCCCTGTAAAAGTCCTCCACTATTCTTATGATTTCATTCTTATTGTATGTTACTTCTCCATCTGGTTTCTTTATTACATACAATTGATTTCTCCCTATACCGAGTCTCCTTTTAACTGTTTTCATGCTAGTACCTGATATCACTGTTTCATTTATTATTTGAGTATTGAATTTCCGTACATCTTCCCTTTTCTTTTTATTTATAGTCTTTGTTAGTTCAGCTAATTCTATCTTGTCCCTGATTGAAGATATTTTCATGACCCTACGTTTTTGCATAAGCTCTTTAGTTTCTACTGAGAAATTGCAGGAGCTTTGCTTGACGTTCTTACCGCCTACTTCTAGCGCAGATTCCTTTATTATGTCATTGAAATGTTTGTTGATTTGGTCAAAGTTGAGATCTTCGTCGCTGAGAAGTGAATATCTGTTTTGGATGTTAAGGTTAAATTCTGTAACTCTGGTCTTCAAGTTAGCTAAATTTGGCTGTGGTTTTCTTATGAGTTTACACCTTTCCCTTCTGAGGGACCATTCTATGGTTGCTGCCAACATTTACTTTATTAATAACTCCCACATTTTTTACTATATCCCGCCTATTTGAAATTATGAAGTAAATTTCGTTTTTGATGTCAGATGGCGACTTCCAAGTCCACTTCCGTTAGTCTTTTTTCGAAGAATGTATTTATGATTTTGAGCGATCGAGCCTCCACAAAATCAACTAGCATTTTCCCCTCTCATTCCTAGTACCTATTCTGTGATTCCCTAGTGCGGTTTCTCCTACTGTTTTTTTTACCTATTTTTGCATTAAAATCTCCCATTATTATTGTGAAATGGGATTTTACTCTCTCGCTGGCTAAATGAACATCTTCATAGAAGCTCTCTATTTCTTCATCACTGTGGCTGCAGGTTGGAGCATAGACTTGAACAATCTTTAAGTTGTACCTATTGTTTAGTTTTATTGTTACTGAAGCCACTCTTTCGCTTATGCTATAGAATTCCACGATATTCTTTTCTAAACGTTTGTGAACTAAGAAGCCCACCCCTAATTCCTGCTTGCTACCCTGGGGTTTACCTCTCCAATAGAGCACATGTCCATCATTTAGTATCTTCTGTTCTTCGTCTTGTCTTCTAACCTCACAATATCCTACAAGTAATGCTAGTAAATCGGATTCAGTTCTCATTGTCCTTATATTATATGTGCAAAGGTTCATGAATGTGGGGCAGCCTGTTGTTGTGTATATATATATATATATATATATATATAATATATATATATATATATATATATACATATATACATATATACATATATACATATATACATATATACACATATACACATACACATACACATACACATACACATACACATACACACACACACACACACACACACACACACAAACAAAAACACACAAAAATATATATATATATAACTATATATCTATTTATTATATATATATATATATATTTATATTATATATTATATTATTATCTATATATAATATATTAT
>NC_051401.1:33543891-33556391 GCF_015228065.2 Penaeus monodon | reverse complement strand
GTATTTATCTGTCTATATATAATATATATGTATATATGTATATATTAGGAGGGGGGTATTTAATTTTATTCTCACAACTTGCCCACTCTATTTTTTTCTGAAGCATTTTACCCATTTCCTTGATTTTGGAATAGTTTGATTCATATTATTTCATTGTCTTTAACCAAAATGGCACAGATGGTAAGAAAACATGTCATAACTACTGTAATATAAAATCATTTATTGTCTTTACACACAGATGGCTGTACAAGTGCTTAGTCACCAAGGAGTCAGTTACTAGTCCTACCTATCTGACCTGTTTACCCTTTTCCTTGATTTAAAAAAAAGGTCTTTTGTATTATTTCATTGTCTTTAATATTACCAGGATTTTATTAACTATTTAATAATCATTTGTATCAATAAGAATTATAACAGTATCAGTATCAATAGTATTAGAAAAAAAAGTCAAGGAATAGGGAAATCAGGATCAGTCACTAGGGCATACTACTAGACTCCTTGCTGACTGAGCATATGTGGTGCCATCTGTATGTAACAAAATTCACAAAAAAACTACTAGGAACATTACATAAATCCATGTTGATTGGGTTAATGTTATTAGTATTTTGATAACTATTTAGTCATCATAATATCAGTAAGAATAATAACAATATCAATATTAATAGTATAAGAAAAACACATTTTCCTGCAAATTCAAGGAATGGGGAATTTAGGTGTGGTCACTAGGGGCTCCTAATAGACTCCATGTTGCTGAGCACATATGGAGCCATCTGTGTAACAAAACTCACAAAAAACTGTAGGGGACAGAACATAGGTCTGTTGTCATTGGTTTAATAATTATCATTGCTCTTATTATCATTTCTTTATTTTTCCATAACAGTGGTAAGGCTAAACGAAATTAAAAGAGTTTGTGACCAAACAGACACAAGGCAAGTAGAGACACAATAACCAGCAAAAATTAGGTGCTACAAAAATTGCAGGTCACTGAAACAAATAGATACTCCCTTTCCCCTTCTACATGTTAGCTGTTACTTGTTCCAGAAACTAATGTTGCCCAAAACCGAATTAATAAAAATCAAATGGCCAAATAACATATAAAACTTGGCAGAAATATGAAAGTAATTTAATGCATCTGTAAATTTTATTACACATTGAAGCTCATGGCACCTCTATTTGGTAACCACTGCTTTAGCCTAGCATAGGATCAAAACCTATAATACTCAATTTATTACTCCTCTTCATCTTCCTCTTGCAGTCATTTTATAGTTCATTATATAATCTGTAAGCTTTCTTGATTATAAAAAATCTTTCAAGTAATATGGCACTTTTGAATAAACAGTAATACTCTGTTACTACTTTCAGGTCGCATGCATGCAAAGGAGTCTATGGAAAAAAGGGAGCCAATAATGCCATCAAAGCACTTCATCAAAACCTTCTTTGAAATCCCTTTGCTGAGGCCCCCATTTTTTTTTTCCCCGGGAGACAAAGAGAAAGAAGGGGATGTGGATGAGACAGAACACCCCTCCAGAGAAAAATGTTACTAACAAGTAATTACTTTAAACTATTATTACTTATAAAGCCCCTTGGGGGACCCTTTTTTACCTTTTTTTTTTCTTTATCTGATGTAAAAATTAATACTTAACATATAATAACATGTTATATATGCATAATATATAACATAAAATGTGAAATATATAAAATGCATATGTATATATACATATATTCACATATATTTGTATATATGTATATATGTATACATATATATATATATATATATATATATATATATATATATGTGCGTATAATTCCGCATTTTTTATTTTTCATATATAACCTTTGTATAAAATACATGCATATAAAATTTTACTGCATACAATAGATGTATACATCCAAAAATATAAAATTATACATATATATATTATTTAAAAATATATATATATATGTTATATATATATATATATATATATTTTAATATTTTATATATTTTAATATATATATATATGCACACACAAAATTTATTACCTATCTTTTGGGGGGTACAAAAACCCATAAGGAAAACTAGCCCTTTAAAGATGTTTACCCAAGTGGATTTTTAACTGTATTTTAAATTTTCAAAAAAATCTATTTTGGGCATTTTTTTTATCATATATAATATATATATATATTATATATATATTTATTTTATAAAAATGTGTGTAAAAAAAAAAATGCAAAGCTCTCTATGACTTTTTTTTCCCACCGCAAGCTTTGTTTGGGCTGTTTTAAGGTTCCCCAAACCCCCCCCCAAAGTCCAGGCCCAAAGGAACCTCTTTTCCTGAGGGTTTTTCCCCTCATTGTTAAATGCATCAAAAAAAAACACCATGACCCCCGGGGACTCGATAGGATAGCAACATCATGGGCAAGCCCAAGGTCTGGGGGAACTTGAATTGCCCCAATATTGCTCCACTTTTGATTTTTAAATAGTAGCTCTGCCCTTGCCCAGCCCCAATGCGGTTTTAAATTGTTGTTGCAAGACACACCCCTTCCCTTTCACCCCTAATTTTAAACAGGGAAAAGTTGCCCGGGGGCCCCACCACATTTCACAGCCCTTTCAATACTGGTATATGGGCCCTTGTATCAGGCTAATAATCTGTGTGGGAATTTCCCAAAAAGCCTCAAATCTCCTTAGTGTTTTCTTGATGCACTGGTAAAATGCCTTCTTTAGGTTATGTAGGCTGCAAGAAACCCTCACGCCAAAACTCCAAGGGTGTGCCCACCTTTGGGCATTCAGCGGGGAAATTTCCCCCCAAAATTCATTTTGGGAAAAATTGCCATCCTAACCTCATTTTAGGGTAGGAGGTTTCCCCACTGATGGGGGGGGTTTCCCAACACAGTTTTTTGTGTCCCAAATTACATCTATGCAAACGTTGGGGGGTCTGTCTGGTACGCTGCTAAAAAATACTCACCCAAACGTTCAAAAAACCCCAAAATGATTTTAGTTGACGGGGCTTGTAGCAGGGCAGAGGTCATTTACCAAGAAATGGCTTTCAGCAAGATTCCTGATGAACTGTTCCTTGTCCCTTCTCAGCAGTGTCTGAGCCCTTCTTACCAAAGAGTGATACAATTCTTGACTTCTATTCACCCGGGCCATTTGCCCTGTTTCCCAATGGTCCCCAAATGTCTCCAGGGAGATGAAATTCTGCCCTTGCCCTTGGGTTTATGTCAGTGGACTCCTGTGGCTGCTTAAAATGTTTCGCGCTTGAAGAACCCCCACAAAAAACTGGTGTCTCTCAGGTTTTCAAGTTCTGTGAATCCACTGGCCTCCCTAGAGTGGCCACTAGAGGGACGAGGAATTTTGAAATGAACCCATATGGTAGCCACTACTAGCCACGGAACTCGGCACTCTAGTAAACCCTGCAATTCTGAAGATTCCAAGAATGTGGTTGATCTCCTTGGCCACTGTACCCGTATCGCTATACCATGTCCAGTGATGCGGGTTTTGGAGGGCTGATACCGGGCCAAAACCCCTCATTCTTTTGGGAACCAAACCCGCCCCTGGAGAAAAAAGTTTTTTCCTCACTGCGGGGGAACAGTTTCCCTTTTTCAGGGGGGCCCGACAGAAAATTCTTGCAGCCGGTTTCGTTTCACGGGCCGGATACTGCTTTTTGAAGTTACCCAAAAAAATTTTGCGAATGTCTTCCCATTTTGAAATTGTCTGCCAGGGTTTTAAATTTGGGTGTAAAATACCTTTTTCCCATAAAATTTGAAAACTTCGATGGGACGAAAACAGGGCAAAAAGAGACAAAAAGCCCAAAATGAAATTATGTATATGAAATTTGTATATATATATATATTTTAATGTTGTGTTTATTTTATACATATACATATGGGAATTATGGTTGTATTATTATTTTTATATTTTATTTATTTAAATGAATAATATATTTAAAACATCATGTATATATATATATATATATATTTATATTATAAAATTTTATATTTTATTATATTTATTTTATTAAAAATATATATTATATATTTTATATTATATTATATATTAAAATTTTATATAAATTATATATTATTTTTAAAGATATATATTTATTATATATATTTTATATATTATATATTAATATATTATATATATATATTTATATAATAATATTTTATATATATATATATATTATATATATATTATAAATAAAACCCTTATGCAAAAAAAAAAAAGGAATATACTTTTTAAAAATATACAATGCATACATGTGTGTTTTGGATAAAAAAAATATATATATATAAAATATAATATTTTATAATATATATATATATAATATATAGATTATGTATATACAATTCAAATATTCATACTGGATATTAGGTGTACATGCATATATATAAAAAAATATCCCTTTTTTTGTAATTGTATGCATGAATTAATAAGTTACTCATATTTTATATTTATAATTAAAATATATATATATATATATATATATATAATATATAATATATTTAAATCCCTATTGATATATTTATGTACATATACATACATTTAATAAATTTTATATATAAAATTTTATATGCATCTATATCCAAAACACACACACACACATATATATATAGATTAAAATATATATATAATATTTTATATATAAAATTATATATATACTATTACAAAATATAATATATATATATATATATATTAAAATTTTTAATATATAACATATAATTTTATATATTTTATATATTTAATATATTATATATTTATTTAATATTATATATATATAGATATAAAATATAATATAGAAAATATAAATGGGTAAAAAATATTGTATGTATATATCATATAAAATGTTTTAGTATATATATGTTACATATATACGCAACATATTTTAAAATATGTATATAAAATGTATACATATATAAAATTCATATTATGCATATAAATTTTATTTGTATATTACATAAATAATATATTTTTTTATAAAATATAAAAATTATTTTATATATAAGTTTTTTAATATTTATATTTTTAAATATAATTTTTTATACAAAGCATATTTTAGTATATTTTCTACAAAAATGTCCTGGATGCATAAATATATATATATACAAACCCCAAAAATTATATTTTATATACAAATTTTTATTTATGCAAATATATATTCATATACATATACTTTAAAATTTTTTACAAATATATATTTTAAAATTTTTACCTATTTTGTGTTAATATGTTATATATATAATATACATATATATTAGATATGTTTATGCATACATATAATATATATACATATATTAATTATATATATATTATATTTTAAAATATATTATATAAAAAATTTTTTTACATTTTTAAATTATATATATTATATATATATAATTATTTTATAAAATAATTAATAAAAATTTTATAAATATATATTTTAAAATATATAATATATAATTATATATATATATTAATTTTTTGTAAAATATATATATATATAAAATATAATGTATATTTTAATATTTGTGTGGTGTTTGTGTTGGGGTGTTTGTGGTGGGGTGGGGTATGTGATTTTTTTGTGTAGTGTATGGGTATTTTTAATGGTATTTTGTGTATATGTGTATATTTTGTAATATGAAATATATGTAATTGTATATATGTATATTTTAAATATATATAAAATTTTAAAAATTATATTTTTAATAAAATATATAAATATAATATATACAAAACAAAACTGCCCCACATTCATGAACCTTTGCACATAAAATTTAAGGACAATGAGAACAAACCCATTTCCAAAGCATTACTTGTAGGATATTGTGGGGGTTAGAAGCCCAAGACGAAGAACAAAACAAAATGATGGAAAATGTCTCTTTGGAGAGGTAAACCCCGGGGTTTGCAGAGGAATTGGGGGTGGGCTTTTTAAATTTTCAAAAACTTTTAGAAAAAAATATCGGGGAAATTTCAAATAGCAAAAGGGGGCGAAAGGGTGGCTTCAGTAAAAAATAAAACAAAACAATGGGTTCCCAATTTAAAGATTGTTCAAGTTCTATGCCCCAAACCTGCGGGCCACAGTAAAATGAAGAAATAGAAAATTTCTATAAAGATGTTCATTTACCCAGCGAGAGAGAAAAAATCCCTTTCAAAATAATAATGGGAAATTTTTAAAGGGCAAAAATGGTAAAAAAACAGTAGGAAACCGCACTAGGGAATCACAGAATAGGTACTAGGAATGAGGGGGGAAAAATGCTATTTTGATTTTGTGGGGGCTTCGATCGCTCAAAAACTAAAAACATTTTTTTCGAAAAAACCCAACGAAATGGACTTGGAATCCCCCATCTGACATCAAAAACAAATTTACTTCATAAATTTCCAATAGGCGGGATATAGTAAAAAAAAGTGGGAGTTATTAATAAAGTAAATTTGGGGAGCAACCCAAAAATGGTCCCCAGAAGGGAAAGGTGTAAAATCATAAGAAAACCCCCAGCCAAATTTTTCCCAACTTGAAGACCAGAGTTCAGAATTTAACCTTAACCCTCCAAAAAAGATATTAAATTTTCAGGCGAAGACTCAACTTTGACCAAAACAAAAAACATTTCAAAAACATAATAAAGGAAACTGGGGCCCAAAGGTAGGCTAAAAACGTAAGCAAAGCTCCCGCAATTTCTCAGTAGAAACTAAAGAGCTTTGCAAAAAAGGAGGGGCATGAAAATATCTCAAACAGGGGCAAGATAAAAATTAGCTGAAATAACAAAGACTTTTAAAAAAAAAGAAAAAAGGGAAAGATTTTACCAAATTTAAAACTCAAATAATTTAAAAGAAACAGTGATATTTAGGTACTTCAAAGAAAAAAGTTAAAAGGAGACCCCGGTATAGGGAGAATCAATTGTATGTAAAAAAGAAAACCCGATGGATAAGTAACATACAATAAGAATGAAATCATAAGAAAAGTTTTTGGACTTTTTTTCGGGGTCTATACAAATCAATGAACAGCCATGGATAAAGCGAATGCAGCAAAATAAGACGTACCTAATATCCAACGAAAAAATAAAGAGTGCTTAAAGGGAAAAAAGAGGGGAAAAAACTGGGGAAATGGAAAATTGGGATAACCTTATAATAATGCCCGGAGAATTGCAAACAGTGAAACTACCAATCTTTTTAACAAAAGCCTTTTTCAAAGGGAAAACTCCGAAAACCTTTGGGAAAAAAGCAACAAATTTTTCTATACATAAAAAAAGGGGGGAGAAAAGGGTCTAAAAAAATACCCACCAAAAAGCCTCCTTTCACTACTTACAAAATTTTTTCCAAAGATCATCCAACTCGCCCTCTCTGACCGTCTGGATTCTAAACAGCCTAGAGAACAAGCAGGCTTTTTGCGTGGATTTCCCCAACAACAGACCCATTCCCCCACAAAACCCCCCAAAAAAAGGAAAAAAAAAAACGTATAGGAAACCACTGTGATGTCATTCATCGATTACAAAAGGCCCTTCGACTCTGTAGAGACCCCAGCATACTAGAAGCTATCCCAAAACAGGGAGTAGAGGAGGTATTTTGGGAAAATACTGGAAATATATACAAAAATGGGGCAGCAACCATCAGCTCCCCCTTTCCCAAAACCAAAAAAATACCCCAAATTAAAAAAAGGGGTTGGACAGGGCATACCCTCTCCCAAAAAATTTTTTCGCTTGTCTTGAGGAAAAAATTCAAAAGCTAAGTGGGGAAAGGAAAGGGTATCAAAATAGGAGAAAAAATCTAAACATCTAAGATTTGCAGATGATATTTTTCCTTCAAAGAACTGCAAATGAAAAAGCAGAAAATAAAAAATGATCTAAATAGAGAAAATCCCGAAAATCGGGCTTCGGATAAACAAAAAAAAAGGGCTAAGATCATGTTCAAAAGTAAGAGTTTTTTAGTTCGACCAGGGTACCAAAATACAAGTGCTAAGGGTTGGGCAAGTATATATCCCAGGGGCAACTCGTACAGACAAACACTCTAGGGGAAAAGGAAAATTTAAACCCACGCAAACAGTCCCAGGCTGGGGCGCCTTTTTGGGAACACAAATAGGGAAAACTAAAGGTTCTTTTCCCTTATGTTTAAAAAAAAATGTTTTAACCAATGTGTCCCACCAGTTGAACATGACCTATGGATCAAAACTGGACTACAACCAAAATTTCTGGAAAGGGAAAATATAATTTCCCCGAAGGGATGGAAAGACTGATGCTGGGAAAATTTGCCCAAGAATAGGATTAGGGCCCGTGGAAACAGGGGAAAAGGGCAAAAAAAAGAAGATAAAACTAGCCCAGCATCAAAAAGAAAAAGTGGGATGGGCCCGGGCATATACATCGGGGACCGGATAACAAGGAAAAAAAACAGACTGGGTTTTTAGATAATATAAAGGGGACCAAGGGGCCCGACCAATGACAAATGGCGTTGGGAAAAAAAAATAACAAAATTTTGGGGGGCCCGGGCTGGGAAAAAAAAACCCCAAACAGACAAAGTTTTGGGAAAAGATTGGGAGAGGCCTACCTCCTGCAGGGGACTAAAACCCGGGTGATGATGAAATGATGAGATGATGATGATATATATTAATATACATAATACTGTAAAGGAAGTATAAATATATTCATGTATATATATTATATATATGTTTTATATATATATATATATAAAATTTTTGTATGTTTTATAGAATTTTATGTATATTTTTTTTTTATATATGTTTTTTTATGTTTACATATTTTAAAAAAATATATATAGATATAATATAATATATAAAAATATATATATTTTATATATAAATATTATTTATATATTATTAAAAATATATAATTTTTATTTTTTTTAAAATTAATTATATAAAATATATTTTATATATTTTTATTTATATATATATTATATATATAAAAATTTTATTGGGCCCTATATATATATATAGGGACATATATTAAAATATATGTATATATACAAATATGCTATATTGTGGGAGCTATAATATATATTTTATTTCATATTTTATATAAAATTTTTAGGGGAGCACAAACCCCACAACTTTTAAGTTTAGCGTTCTTTCCCATTTTGGGGCACATCACCACACCATGTCCCGCTCATTTGGAAAAGCTGGCTCCCCCTTTTTCCCTATTCGCTTTTCCCCCACTCTTTACGAAAAGAATGAGCATTCCCCCGATCCTCCCCCCCAGAGCATTTCGCAACCCCAAGGACTGCACAGTCCTTAGCCCACTGGGTAGCCTACCGGCTCCCCTTGACTCTGACTTCACCACAGTACCCATTTATACCTAGGGGGACTCAGACCCCAACAAACCTCCCCCAAAGATAAAACATCATTTAACCCCAAAAAGTAGATGTGGGACCCATCCCTCTACTATAATGGGGGACTCCTGGGTGATACTTATGGTATTTTTTCTCGCTCCCCTTGCTCACTCTCTGGAGAAAGGGGGTAAATTTAGCACAAAGACCTCGCAACTTGAAGTTCAAACTAGTTTTTCCCCTTTTGGGGCCATCAGGTCCACAGCCATGTCCGCGCTCATTGGACAGCGGGCTCCCCTTGTTCCCTGTTCTTCAAAACAGCACTTGTGTACTTTAAGGGAGCAGAAACCGAAACAAGATCAATTCCCCGTCCTCCATCGAGCCACAACAGCCACCACCCCCAAGGACTGCCCCGTCCTTAGCCAACTGGGGAACCTGCCGGCTCCCCCATTTGGGTTTTTCTTGACTTCACCCTCAACACCCAGCCATATCTGTGGGCAAATCATACCCACAACAAAAACTCCCCCAAAAAGATAAAAACCCATAACCCCAAAAAAAATTTAAAGACCCCCTACCATCTAAAATATATTTAACATACATATACATATATTCATATATTACTATATACTATAAATGAATGTATAAAATATAAAATTTTTATGGGATATATATAGGTTAAAACATGTTTAATATATGGATCTATTTTATTATTAATGGAAAATATTAAAATGTAAGGGTATATATTAATTTATATATTTCATGATGTATTGGATGTGGATATATATCCCATAATGTATTTTAAAACATATTATAATTTTATATATATATATATATATATATAGGGGTGTATCATGTTTTATACATTAATTATATACACAACACAAAGTGAATATATATTAAAAATTTTTTATATATATATATCTAAATATATAAATCCTGTACCTTTTTGTATATATAATATACAAATATTTTATAAATATATATTTTATTCATTCATAAAATATACAAAAAATAAATATTTTACATCATATATTACATATATGATATATACTTTATACATTTTATATGCATAATACATATCTTATGTATACATATATTGCCCTTTTTTGTATACTGCATATTTTATGTATACATACATATGTTAAATTGAATGTATTTATACCTGTTATATACATAAAATAAAGAATATATGAATACTGGGATATATAAAATAGCAAATGTATATAATGTATATATCACATATGCAAATAAAAACTATTTACATTTACATAAAAGTAATAACCCCCTGTTTTATGTATACATATACATGGATATAAAATATTTAAATATATATACATATATGCTGATTCCCCTCTCTCTCTCTCTCTCTCTATATTTTTATTTTATATATTATATATATATATATATAGAAAGAGAGAGAGAGAGAGAAAAAATCAGCATATATGTATATATATTCTACATATATATATCCATGTATATGTATACTATACATATTATATATACATTTATGTAAATGTATATATGTATTTATTTGCATATGGGGTATATATACTATATAACATTTGTATATGTATTATACATGTATTCATATATTCATATATATGTATATATACATGTATACATACATTCATATGTATACATATGTATGTATACATATATATATGCATGTATACATAAATGCATATATATGTATACATAGAGATATGTATATATGCATATATAAATGTACATGTATTTATATATTATAATATATATGTATAAATACATATATGGATATATATACACATCCATATACATACATGCATATATAATTCATATATATCTATACATATATATATCCATATACATTTATATATAGATCCATATATGTATACATGTATACATATATATATGCATATATGTATATGTATGTATAAATATATTATAGATGGTAGTTGGTCATCTACTATTTTGGTTACTGGTGTCTTATCTCTTTGGGGAGTGTTTGTTGTGGGTATGAGTGCCCACAGATATGGCTGGGTGTTGATGGTGAAGTCAAGAGATCAATGGGGGAGCCGGCAGGCCTCCCCAGTTGGCTAAGGACTGGGCAGTCCTTGTGGTGGTGCTGCTGTTGTCGTGCTCTGATGGAGGATCGGGAATGTTGATCTTGTTTCGGCTTCTGCTGCTTAAGTACACAAGTGCTGTGTGAACGCACAGGGAACAAGGGATCCCGCTGTCCAATGAGCGCGGACATGGCTGTGGACCTGATGTGACCCAACCTGGGAAACTATGCTGAACTTCAAGTTGTCGAGGTCGTGCTGCTACAGGTACTCCCTCTCCAGAGAGTGAGCAGAGCGAGCGAGCAAAATCCCATAATGTATCACTCCAGGAAGTCACCAGTATAGTAGATGGATGGGTGCACATCTACTATTTTGGGTTACTGATGTCTTATCTTTTTGGGGGATGTTTGTTGTGGGTCTAGTGCCCATAGGTTGACTGGGTACTGATGGTGAAGTCAGAGATCAACGGGGAGCCGTTAGCTACCCAGCCCGGCTAAGGACTGTGCAGTCCTTTGGTGCTGTCATGCTCTGGTGGAGGATCAGGGAATGCTCATCTCATTTCGTACCGAGTGCTGTGTAAGCGCATGGGGGAACAAGGGGCCAGCTGCCCAAATGAGCGTGGACATGGCTGTGGCTGATGTGCCCCAAACTGGGAAAGCACGCTGAACTTCAAGTTGTGGGTTGTGCTGCTACAATATATATATACACATATGCATAAATATATATATGTATATGCATGCACATATATATGCATATTTGTATATATACATATATATATATATATGTGCATATATATATATATATGTGCATATATATATATATATATATATATATATATATATATATATATATAAATAATATATATATATATATATATATATGTAAACATATAAACATATAAAAGAAAATATACATACATATCTATAAATACATACATAAATATATATATATTTTATATAAATACATATATATAATATATATACATGCTATATTTTATACTTCCATACATGTATATATATGTATATGTATATATATCATCATCATCCATCATCATCATCTTCTCATCAGCCTGGTTCAGTCCACTCAGGATGTAGGCCTCTCCCAGTCTTTTCCAATTTTTGTCTGTCTTGGGTTTTTTGTTTCCAGTCTCTCGCCCCCAAAATTTTGTTATTTAATCACGCCATCTTGTCATTGGTCGGGCCCCTTGGTCTCTTTATTTTATCTATAACCCA
>NC_051401.1:33531391-33538891 GCF_015228065.2 Penaeus monodon | reverse complement strand
AAAAAAAAAAAAAAAAAAAAAAAAAAAAAAAAAAAATTTTTTTTTTTTTTTTTTTTTTTTTTTTTTTTTTTTTTTTTTTTTTTTTTTTTTTTTTTGGAAAAAAACCCCTCGGGGGCCCCTGCCAAAACCAAAACCCCCCCCAAAGAATCATCTAAGATCATTTTGGGGTTTGTGAACGTTGGGCTGAGTATTTTGAGCAGCTGTACCAGACAGACCCTCCAACAGTTAGCATAGATGTAATTGGTATCACAACACCTGTGTTGGACCCACCCCATCAGTGAGAAACCTCCTACCCTAACTGAGGTTAGGATGGCAATTTCCAAGCTGAAGTGTGGGAAATCCCTGCTGAACTGCTAAAGGCTGGGCACACCATTGTGAGTTTGGTCGTGAGTTACTTGCAGCCTACATCAACCTAAAGAAGGCATTTGACTCAGTGCATCAAGAATCACTATAGGAGATTCTGAGGCTTTGTGGAATTCCGACACAGATTATTAGCCTGATAGCAACCTATACCCATTTGAAAGTGCGTGAAGTGGGGGTGGGGCCCTGTCAACTTCTTCCTGTTAATTCAGGATGAGGCGGCTGTGTCTTGCAACAAAAATTAAACCCCTCATGGATGGCAAGGGGCAAGCTACTATCCAAAGTAAATGTGGGCATTTGGCAATTCAACGTCTCAGACCTTGACTTTGCCGATGATGTTGCTATCCTATCTGAGTCCCTGGAGTCACTGGTGTTTTTTTCTTGATGCATTTAACAATGAGGCAAAGCCCTCAGGAAAAGAGGTCTCCTGGACCTAGGACTTTGGGGGCCTGTTAGGGGAACCTATTCAGCCAATCCATGCTTGCGGTGACAAAAAAGTCATAGAGAGCTTTGCATTTTTTTTTTTATCACACATATATATATATATATATATATATATATATATATATATATATATGATAAAAAAAATGCAAACTAGATTTCTTGAAAATTTAACTACAGTTAAGAAATCCACTTGGATATCATCTTCAGGTCTAGTTTTTCCTATATGGGTTTTTGTACCATATAGATATGGTATATAAATATGGTGTGCATATATTATAAAATTATAATATATATATATAATATATATTATATATATATATACTATTAATATTATTATATATATATATATATATGTATAATCTATATGTATGTATGTATACATCTATATGTATGCATGTATACATCTATATGCATGTATATATACATATAGGTATATATATGCATATATAAACATGCAGATATATATACGCACATATATATATATATATATATATATATATATATATATATATATTATACATATTAAAATTTACAATATATGTAAATTATGTATTATTCATATGCATATAAATTCCCTAATGTATATATATATATGCATATATATACATGTATATGTATATGTTAAGTACTTAATATTACTATCAGATATGAAAGAAAAAAGGTAAAAAGGCTACACCAAGACATTTATAAGTAATAATAGTTTAAAGTAATTACTTGTTAGTAACATTTTTCTCTGGAGGGTGTTCTGTCTCATCCACATCCCCTTCTTTCTCTTTGTCTACAGAATTAAAAATGGGGTCCTCAGCAAAGGATTCAAAGAAGGTTTTGATGAAGTGCTTTGATGGCATTTTTGGCCCCCTTTTTTTTTCCATAGACCCTTTGCATGCATGCGCCTGAAAGTAGTCAAGTATTACTGTTTATTAAAAAAAAGGCCATATTTTTAAAGTTTTTTTTAAATCGAAACTTACGATTATAAAATAAACTAAAAAATGACTGCAAGAGGAAATGAAGGAGTAATAAATTGAGTATTATAGTTTTTGATCCTATCTAGGCAAAAGGGTGGTTACCAAAAAAGGGGTGCCATGACTTAAATGTGTAAAAAAATTTACAGATCCTTAAATTACTTTCATATTTCTGCCAAGTTTTATATGTTTTTGGCCATTGTTTTTTTTTAATTTCGGTTTTGGCAACATTATTTTCGGAAAAAGTACGCTAACATGAAAAGGGGAAAGGGAGTATCTTTTTTTCAGTGATGCATTTTTTGTACCCCCAAATTTTTGCGGGTTTTTGGGTTTCTCTATTGCCTTGTTCTGTTTGGTCCAAACTTTTTTTAATTTCTTTTTAGCCTTCCCACGGTTATGGAAAAATAAAGAAATGATAATAAGAGAAATGATAATTTTTAAAACCAATGACACGCCCTTTTGTTCTGCCCCCTACATTTTTTTTGTGGTTTTTTTACACAGATGGCCCCATATGTGTCAGCAACAGGATCTTTAGGAGCCCCTATGACCACCCCCTAAATTCCCCTTTCCCTTTAAATTTGCGAAAATGTGTTTTTCTTTCTTTTAAATATTATTTGTTATTTTTTTACTGATATTATATGAAAAAATAGTTATCAAAATACTAAAAAACTTTAAACCCCAAATCACATGGTTTATGAAATTTTCCTATTTTTTTTTTTTTTTGTGAATTTTGTTACATACAGATGGCCCCCTTGCTCGTCGAAAGGGAGTCTAGTAGTATGCCCTAGTGACTGATCCTGTTTCCCTATTCCTTGACTTTTTTTTTTTAATCCCATTGATCTGATACTGTTATAATTCTTATTGATACAAATGATTATTAAAAGTTAAAAAATCTGAGTAATATTAAAGACAATGAAATAATACAAAAAACCTTTTTTTTAATCAGGAAAAAAGGGAAACAGGGCAGATAGGAGGACTAGTAAATGACTCCTTGGGGACTAAACCTTGTCAGCCATCTGGGTAAAAAAAATAAAGATTTTATATTACAGAGTTTGAATGTTTTCTTACCATCTGTGCCATTTTGTTAAAAACAATGAAAAAATTGAATCAAACATTCCAAAAACAAGGAAAAGGGTAAAATGCTTGAAAAAAATAGAGTGGGGAAGTTTTTGAGAATAAAATTAAAACCCCCTCCTAATATATACATATAACATATATTTAATATAGACAGATAAAAACAATATACCATGTTTCTTCATATATTACATAAAAAAAAAAATATATTAATATACTAAATAATCATATATTTACAATATGCCACATATATACCCTATATAATTTTTTATTTTTTACATATTTTATCCTATCTTCTATATTATAAACTTCATATTTTATATATTTTATAAATACATATATATTTATATATTATATAAATATAATTTTATATATTAAAAACTATATAATACAAACCACATATTAAAAATTTCATATATAAAAACAAATACATTACAGGAAAAATATGTACAAAATATTGTTCATGAAAATTTACATCAACCAATAGCATATACATATCATATACATATATAATATAATTATATATATATTATTAAATTTATATTATTAAAATTATATATATATTTATATATATATATGTAATATATATATGTATAATATAATATAATATATATATATATATATATATATATGATTTATGTATAATTTTTCAAATACATACTCGTAAGGATAAGGAAATCCATATCAAAGCTTAGCCTCGCCCGGGCTTGCCTGAGGGGGCCCGGCCCCGTGTCGACTAATGCCAACTCGCTCAGTGGTCAGCAGTGCTGACTCGGGTGAACCCATCCCACCCGCCGTGGGGCCCGCCGATAGTTTCAACTTTTCGCGCCCGGGCGGGGCGGAACTGCCGACCCTCGGGTGGAGGCCCACACGTTCCCTGTCTAGCCCGGAGGCTTAATACTACATGTAAATATATCTATATACATATTTTACATATAAACTTATTATATATATATTCTTATAAATATTATATATATATTATAATATAAATTTTTTGTACATGTATTTATTATATATTATAATATTAAACAAAATAATTACTATTATATATTATATATATACTATATAATATATTTTTATTAATATTTATTATTGATGTACATATGTTTTTGTATATATACAATATTATTTATTATTACATAGTATTTGTATATATACATATTTTATATATTTATATATATATATATATATTATATATATATATAAATATTATATGTACAGTAACTATATATAAAATATACATAAATCATATACATATAAAACATGAATACTATAATATTATAGTATACCAATAAAAACATATAACATATATATATATATTATCCAAAAAATACAATAAAATAAATATATTAAAAAATTTCATTTATATATATACTTTATATAGACATACATATATATCCATAAATTACATATAAATATATATCGTGTTGTGTGTGTTGGTTGTGTGTGTGTGTGTGGTGTGTGTTGTGTGTGTTGTGTGTGGCAATTTTGACTCTGTGTTACACCACACACACACCACCACCAACCACACACACACACACACCACCCACACCACTATAAAATAAATACATATATAATATATATATATATATAATAATATATATAAATAAAAAATATATATATATAAATAATATATATATATTATATATTTTAAAATATATTATTATCAATATATTTATATATATATATTATATATATACCCAATATTTATTTATTTTTCCATATATATATATATATTTTTAAAAATCCATATTTTAATATTATATATAAAAATATTCCATATATAATAATATATATATATATTATATATTATCTATATATTATATATATAAAAAAATATATTTATATATAAAATTATAAAAAAAAAAATATATAAAATAAAATTTTTTAATATATATTTTAAAATTAAAATTTTTAAAATAATTTATATATTTATTTTTATAATAAAATATTTTTATATATAAATATAAATATATAATACATATAATATATCATATTTTATATTTTTTATAATACTTTATAATTTTTATTTATAAAATATATTATAAAATTTAAAAATTATTTTTATACATATAATATAAAATATATTTTAATATATATATAAAATTATATTAATTTTCTTATATCATAATTTTATTATTTTATTACTTATTTTACTTTTTTACCCCAAAATTTATTTATTTAATTTATTCCTTAAAAAATTTTCCTTATTTTATATCTTCTTATATTATTTTTTCTTTTTTATTTTTATCTATACTTTTTCCTTTCTTTATTTATTTTTTTTTATTTTTTTTCTTTAATTTTATTTTTTTTTTTTAATTGTTATATTTTTTTTTATATAATTTATATTATTAAAAAAATTATTTAAAAATAGAAAAAATTAAATATATAAAACCCCTAATAAATAAAAAATTATACAGATTATAATTAGATATTTCTATTTTTTAGGGTTTTTTTTTCTATAATAATATAAAATTAAATAAAAAAAAAATTAAAAGATATAATAAATATTATAAAAAATTTTTTAATGGCATTTTAAATATATTATTATTTTTATATTTTTTATATATATATAATTTTTTTTATTTATATTTAGTCTATATTATATTTAAAATTTATTATTTTATTAATCCCACACTAGATATTATATAAAGATTAATTAAATTTTTAATATTATATTATATATTTTTATATTTTTTTTTTTCCTTTAAATTTCCCCCCCTTTTTTTTTTTTAAAATACTATAATTTAATCTCAATTTTCTCTATATAATATAATTATATATTATATATATATATATATATATTAAAATATATATATTTATATATAATTAAACATATTAACATGTGTTATCTATATTTCCATATATACTTTGTACCCTAAGTATACCTATATATACATATACTGTGTATGCATTAGGTGTGTATATATATGTCCACATATACATACATTATAATATTAAATATATTAATATAATTATATTTATATAAAAATTTTTGGTTTTGCTGTATATCTAATTCATATAAAATAATATACATCAAAAAATTAATAAAAAATGTCATATTTTAAAAAATTTTATAAATATACTACACACAACATAATATATATATATTGTATACTTATTATACATTATTTATATATTATTATACATATATATATATATATATTATATATTAATATTATATTTAAAAATGTGTATATTACACATATATATGTATAAAATATATATATACAAAAATATATACACACATACATACATATAAATTTATCCACTACATACAAAAATATATCACACTACTACTATAAATTATACAAACATACATACATAAAATACACACACCCCAACTACATATAAAAACACACAAAACATACATTAAAAACACACACTAAACTATAAATATACACACCATACATACTATAAATATACACACAAACAAATATAAATTACCCACATACAACAATAAATATACACACCATACATAAAATTAAATATACACCACATAAAATATAAATATACTATATACATTATAAAATTTTATATTATATACATGTATTTTTTGGTTGTTGTTTGTGTGTTGTGCATAATTATAATTATCTATATTATAAACATGTATTATATTTATATATTTATATTTTATATGTTTATATTTTATATACTTACTTTTATATTAATGTTTTTTACCATATACAAAAGAATATTTTTTAAAACATATAAATACATATATATATATGTAAACACATAATACATATTATACATATATATATTATATATATATAACATATTATAAACATAATTTTTACATATATAAAAAATTAAATTATAATGGTAAAACCTAGTGTGTTGAATCTATTGGGAAAAAACCCATGAATCCCCAAACTAGACATTTTCAAATCCACTGGATCCCATCTTCAAGTCTCATTATCAATAAATCAATTTTTGTATTTTTTTTTTTCTCTCTCTTTTTTTTACTACATATATCTATATTGGTATAATATCATATATAAAAATTATTATATATATTTTATATATATTATATATGTATATTACCCCATATGCATTTACATGTTACTATATAACAATATCTTATATAAAATATTGTATAAATAAAAAAAAAAAAAAAAAAAAAAAAAAAAAAAAAAATATTATATTATATAATATATTATAAATATTTATAAACATTAAATTAAATTATATACATTTTAATTTATATATAATATATATATATGTTTGTTTTATATAATATATAAAAAAATATATATGTACATATAAAAATACACTATTATATATAAACAATATATATGTACATAATAGACAATGTATCTTATCTTTTATATATAATATATTATATATATAATAAAATTTTTAAAAATTATATATATTATTATATATTTTATATTATATATTATTATATAATATTAAATTGGGGGTATATATATAAACAAATATAATGTCATATTAAGACATACATAAAACAAATATAAGATATGACAAAATATACATAAAAAAATATATACTATTGTAATCAAAACATATACATACATAAAAATAATAAATATGTATACTATATCACATCTTAAAACTATAATATATATCTATATATAATACACATATATATATAACAAAAAACAATATATTACAATGTATAATTGCAAAATATATA
>NC_051401.1:33525265-33530265 GCF_015228065.2 Penaeus monodon | reverse complement strand
ATATATATATTATATATATATGGCTATATGTATATTCTTATATATATATATATATATATATATATATATATATATATATATATATATATATATAATGTAAATGTAAAAAAATGTACAGAGGCAGGTCATCAACATCAATTTGTGAAGAAAACATTGATGCTGTTTGCAACATGATTCAAAAGGACAGACAAATAACCAATGAATCAGTAGCAGAAACACTCAATAGCTCCGTGGGGTCTGCACACACAATTCTGGTGTAGACTGGGGCTATTCAAGCCTTCTGCTCGGTGGGTCCCTAGGCTGTTGCACCCAGATCAGCAGCATATAAGGGTAGATCTTTCATTCGAAAATTTGAACTGGTGGGATGAAGACTGAAGCTTTTCTGCAGAGAACTGTGACTGGATGACATATAGCTCTACCAGTACAATCCTGAGGACAAAATTCAATCAATGCAGTGGCTGCCCAGGGGTGGAAGTGGACCAGCTAAAGCAAAATCTGGGTGTATAAGAGGAAAGGTCATAGCCACTGTCTTCTGGGATGTTGAGGGGATTTTGCTGGTTGACTTCCTCCAGAGCAAGAAAACAATTACATCTGCTTATTATGAATGCTTTTTAAGAAAATTGTCCAAAAAAATTTCGGAAAAAATGCAATGGAAAGCTGCATCAACACATTATCTTCTATCACGACAATGCTCACAGCACTCGGTAGGGAAATCGTCTGACCTTACATCCTCGATTTAGCCCCAATCGACTTCTTTTTGTTTCAAAGCTTAAGAAAGATCATTGAAAGGTACCAATTTTCCATCAATTGAAGATATAAAAAGAGCTGCTCTGGCATGGTTCAGATCACATTACCCTCGGTTTTACTCAGACGGACTTAAAGGCCATCAACGTTTGCAGAAGTGTATTGACCTTCATAGAGCTAATGTTGAAAAATAAATATAACTGAAACCCTTCTTTCAGACCGTTCTTTTTCCATGAACTTTTTAAAGCTGCCTCATATTACAGTGCTTATACACATATATATTAAATATATATATATATATATATATATATATATATATATATATTTATGTATATATCTATATAAATATATTTATATATATATATATATTTATACATACATTAATATATATATTTACATATACATAAATATATATATGTATGTATATACATATATATATATTGTGCGTCTACAAATGTGTGTGTATATATGTGTCTATATATAAATATGTGCATATATAAGCATATATATATAATGTATATATATACACTAAATATATATAAATATAATTATTTATATATTTATGCCTATATATATAATATAATTTATATCTATAAACATATATATTTATATATATACACATTATACATACATTATATATATATATATATATATATATATTATGTCTGTATACGTATATATATATACTAAATATATACGATATACATATAATTTGTATACATATATACTGCATATATGTGTGTTATGTATATATAGATATAGATATATAGATATATTATAAATGTATATATATACTATATATATATAAATATATATATAGATATATAAATATATAGTATATATTATATATATATATATATAATATATATATATATATACACAGAGAGTATATATATATAGAGTGTTGCTCCACACTGACTTTGGCTCGTAGCTCTGCCCATTATCCAGTCCATACAGGTGTTGAAATGTGTTGGTGCAAGGACACTGCCTTGCCTCACCCCTCAATTAACCCATTGCCGACGGGTAGCATGTACGCACATGCCATGGCATGGCGGGACCATCTGCCGGGGGCACCTACGCACATGCCAGGAGTTTTTTTTTTGTTACAATCACAGCAAAAGATTAATTTTCTGCCAGTGAAAGTGTGATTAAGTCGGTTTTAACACTTTCTCATTTTTACCATGCAACAAACAAAAAAAATGTAACAAACCGACGATTTCAACTCCATGATGCCGCACACTGCTTATTTTATTCGGACTATAGACCGAATAATGATCAACTATGGAGTCTATATAACAACAAAAATACCCTTCAGTCTCGATTTATCAGGAAGTTTGGCAAGCAGAGACTTTAAAAAATAATGAAAACTGAAAATACAACATATCTTCGTAGTATTACGAAGAAACGGCATGGGATGCTGGTATTTGGCATGAGTGGTCGCGCATGCTAGGGCGACGATATAAGCCCCCAGCAGCGAGGCCCCGGCCTCTATGAATGCTACCCGTCAGTTATGGGTTAACAGGGAAGTTCGACATACCCCCACTTTACAGCACTTTCAGTACCAGTATAAAGGCTTGCTATTAGGCCAATAATCTGTGTCGGAATTTGCCTGAGTCTCAGGATCTCCCATAGCGATTCCCGATGCCTGAGTCAAACACCTTCTTTAGGTCGATGTAGGTTGCAAGCAACCCACGACCAAACTCACGAAAGTGTTCTACAATTACTCGAAATGCTAGTATACGGTCTATCATGGACTTGCCAGGAGTAAATCCAGACTGCTCCGGTCTCTGATGCTTCAGTAGGTGGTTGCAGATCCGTTTCAGAAGAATATGGGCGAGAACCTTACCTGGTATGTTGAGCAGTGTAATGCCAAGGAAGTTGCTACAATCCCAACAATCCCCTTTCCCCTTACAGAGAGGAATGACCATGTCCCTCAGCAGGTCAGGGGGAAGGTACCAGACTGTTAGATGGCGTGTCAGGACTGTAAGCAGGCTCCGAGCCATAGGTTCACTCCCAGCCTTTAGCAGTTCAGCAGGGATATCACATATGCCTGCAGCTTTCCCACTCTTCAGCTTGGAAATCTCCATCCTAACCTCTGTTAAGGTAGGAGGTTCCTCGCTTATATCCAAGCTAACTGTTGGAGGGTCTACCTGGTACAACTGCTCAAAATACTCAGGCCAACATTCACAAACCCCGACATGATCCGAGATGATCCGTCCATCCACTGATTGGACTGCAGTCATCTGTGAGGAGGGCTTAGGGTACAGCTTTCTCAGGGCTTGGTAGGCAGGGCGAAGGTTAGCGACACACTTCAGTGGCCTCTAATGTCTCCAGGGAGATGGAATTCTGCCTTGCCCTCGGGTGTACGTCAATGGACTCCTGAGCTGCTTCGATTGTTACGCACTTGAAGAGCTCCCACGGAGGAACTGGGTCCGTCAGGTTGTCGAGTTCTGTGAATCAGTCAGAGACTGCCATGGTGAACCCACGGGCACACTCCTCCTCCCTTAGTCTGTCCAGGTGAAAAACCTTTGGGTGGCCACTGGAGGGACAGGGAGTTTTCAAGTGGACCCACAGGGTAGCCACAACTAGCCTATGGTCAGTGCCACAGAACTCGGCACTCTGGTAAACCCTGCAGTTCTGGAGGATCCTCCAACATGTGCTAACAAGAATGTGACGATCTCCTTGGCCACTATACCCGAATCGCTGTACCATGTCCAGCGATGCGGGTTGGAGCGCTGGTACCAGGAGCCAGAGATCCTCATTTTCTGGGACCTAGCAAAGTCCCCGAGAAGGAGGCTATTCTCGCTGCTGGGATCAGCTCCCAAGCCATGAGGGCCGACAGACATCTCATAGCCAGCTCGCTCACAGCCAGATACCGCATTGAAGTCGCCCAGAACAATGCGAATATCTCGTCGGGGGCAATTGTCTGCCACAGATGCGAGTTTGGCGCAGAACGCTTCTTTCACATCAAGTTTACATACATCGGTAGGGGCATATACAGCAATAAGAGACATGAAGCCAAAAGCATGCTTCAGTCTCAATGCCATAATACACTCATCAACCGGTGTCACCTCAACTACCGAGGGCTGAAGTCGGCTGGAGATGGCTATGGCTACACCCTGGAGGTGGGACCATCGCTACGGCCCGACCAGTAGTAGGTGTACCCACCCATACTGATCGTCCCGCTGCTAGATCTTCTCTGAGAGGGCATCCACCTCAACTCCCAGTCGCTTCAATTGCCTCGATAGCAGAGGTAACCGCTCATCCTGCCGCAAGTACCGGATGTTCCAAGCACCTACCCGGAAAGCACGCCCGAGGTTAAGCCTCGGGTGGTCACTCCGGGTGTACACCACCTCTGCCGCCCCCGCCGACGCTGCCCCAAATGAAGGGGGTCGACATGCTGTGGGACTCTATGTATATTATATATATACTTTATATATCATATACATACACTATGCATATACTACATATATATCATATATACTACATTTATACTATGTATATATAATATATATTAAATAAATATATATATTATACATGTACTATGTATAGTATATATATATACTATATATTTATATATTATATATATAATATATATATATATATATATATATATTTATATATATGTGTGTGTAGAATTCATGTCAAACAGATTGCGAGTAGAGCAACGAAGAGAAGTACAAGAAAACGCACAAATTTGCCGAAGGCCTTTTCCGCATTTACTGCTTCATCAGGGCATATAAGACTAGAGCTACATAGAGGTATATAACTGAAGGGTATTTTTGTTGTTATATAGACTCCATAGTTGATCATTATTCAGTCTATAGTCTGAATAAAATAGGCAGTGTGCGGCATCATGGAGTTGAAATCATCCGTTTGTTCCATTTTTTTTTTTTTTTTTTTTTTTGCATTGTAAAAATGAGAAAGTTTTAAAAACGACTTAATCACACTTTCACTGGCAGAAAAATATGACATACCCCCACCACACTTTACAGCACAGTCAGTACCAGTATAAAGGCTTGCTATTAGGCCAATAATCTGCATCGGAATTCCCTAAGTCTCAGGATCTCCCATAGCGATTCCCGATGCACCGAGTCAAACTCCTTCTTGTGGTCAATGTAGGTTGCAAGCAACCCACGACCAAACTCACGACGACGTTCCACAATTACTCGAAGCGGTAGCACTCGATCTATTGTGGGCTTGCCAGGAGTAAATCCACACTACTCCGGTCTCTGATGCCTCAGTAGGTGGTTTCG
>NC_051401.1:33515265-33517765 GCF_015228065.2 Penaeus monodon | reverse complement strand
TTAGGTGACACCGGTTTATGAGTGTATTTTGCATTGAGACGAAGCATGCTTTTGTTATGTCTCTATTGCTGAATGCCCTACCGATTATGTAAAATTGAGTGAAAGAAACGTTTTTGCCCAATCCATTGTGGGGACAAATTTCCCCCCACGAGATATTCGCATTGTTCTGGGCGACCATGCGGTTCTGGCTGTGAGGGCTGGCTATGAGTGTCTGTGGCCCCCATGGCTTGGGGGGCTGATCCCACAGCGGAAAAAGCCTCCTTCTCGGGGGCTTTGCTAGGGCCCGAAAAGAGGACTCTGGCTCCTGGTCCACGCTCCAACCCCCAGCTGGACATGGTACAGCGATTGGGGTTTGTGGCCAAGGAGTCGCCATTCTTGTTAGCAATGTTTGGGGGATCCTCCAGAACTGCAGGGTTTACCAGAGTGCCGGGTTCTGTGGCACTGACCATAGGCTAGTTGTGGCTACCCTGTGGGTCCACTTGAAAACTCCCTGTCCCTCCAGTGGCCACCCAAAGGTTTTTCACCTGGACAGACTAAGGGAGGAGGAGTGTGCCCGTGGGTTCACCATGGCAGTCTCTGACTGATTCACAGAACTCGACAACCTGACGGACCCAGTTCCTCCGTGGGAGCTCTTCAAGTGCGTAACAATCGAAGCAGCTCAGGAGTCCATTGACGTACACCCGAGGGCAAGGCAGAATTCCATCTCCCTGGAGACATTAGAGGCCACTGAAGTGTGTCGCTAACCTTCGCCCTGCCTACCAAGCCCTGAGAAAGCTGTACCCTAAGCCCTCCTCACAGATGACTGCAGTCCAATCAGTGGATGGACGGATCATCTCGGATCATGTCGGGGTTTGTGAATGTTGGCCTGAGTATTTTGAGCAGTTGTACCAGGTAGACCCTCCAACAGTTAGCTTGGATATAAGCGAGGAACCTCCTACCTTAACAGAGGTTAGGATGGAGATTTCCAAGCTGAAGAGTGGGAAAGCTGCAGGCATATGTGATATCCCTGCTGAACTGCTAAAGGCTGGGAGTGAACCTATGGCTCGGAGCCTGCTTACAGTCCTGACACGCCATCTAACAGTCTGGTACCTTCCCCCTGACCTGCGAGGGACATGGTCATTCCTCTCTGAAAGGGGGAAAGGGGTTGTTGGGATTGTAGCAACTTCCTTGGCATTCCCAATGCTCAACATACCAGGTAAGGTTCTCCCCCCATTTTTCTTCTGAAAGGGATCTGCAACCACCTACTGAAGCATCAGGGGACCGGAGCAGTCTGGATTTACTCCGGGCAAGTCCATGATAGACCGTAACTAGCATTCGAGTAATGTGAAACACTTTCGTGATTTTGGTCGTGGGTTGCTTGCAACCTACATCGACCTAAAGAAGGTGTGACTCAGGCATGGGAATCGCTATGGGAGATCCTGAGACTCAGGCAAATTCCGACACAGATTTTTGGGCCTATAGCAAGCCTTTATACTGGTACTGAAAGTGCTGTAAAGTGGGGGTAGTCGAACTTCCCTGTTAACCCATTAACTGACGGGTAGCATTCATAGAGGCCGGGGCCTCGCTGCTGGGGCTTATATCGTCGCCCTAGCATGCGCGACCACTCATGCCAAATACCAGCATCCCATGCCTTTTCTTCGTTAATATACGAAGATATGTTGTATTTTCAGTTTTCATTATTTTTTAAAGTCTCTGTTTCCCAAAAACTTCCTGATAAATCGAGACTGAAGGGTATTTTTTTTGTATATAGACTCCATAGTTGATCATTATTCGGTCTATAGTCCGAATAAAATAAGCAGTGTGCGGCATCATGGAGTTGAAATCGTCGGTTTGTTACATTTTTTTGTTTGTTGCATGGTAAAAATGAGAAAGTGTTTAAAACCGACTTAATCACACTTTCACTGGCAGAAAATTAATTTTTTTGCTGTGATTGTAACAAAAAAAAAAATCCTGGCATGTGCGTAGGTGCCCCCGGCAGATGGTCCCGCCATGCCATGGCATGTGCGTACATGCACCCGTCGGCAATGGGTTAATTGAGGGGTGAGGCAAGGCAGTGTCCTTGCACCAACACATTTCAACACCTGTATGGACCCGGATAATGGGGAAGAGCTACGAGCCAAAGTCAGGTGGAGCAACACCTATATATATAATCTCTGTGTATATATTATTATATATTATAAAATATATATACAATAATACTATATATTTATATATATATGATATATACTATATATTTCTATAATATAATATATACTATATATTTATATATTATAACAGTAAATTACAATATATTACATATATAAAATATACTATATATTTATAATCTATATATATATTATAAAATATATAGTATATAATACATTTATAATATACTATATATCTATATCTATATATACATAACACACATATATCAGTATATATGTATACAAATTATATGATAGTATAATTTAGTATATATATATACGTATACAGACATAATATATTATATATATATTATATA
>NC_051401.1:33500229-33512665 GCF_015228065.2 Penaeus monodon | reverse complement strand
TTATGAAAATATATATATATAAATTATTTTATATATTTATGTATGTGTGTGTGTTTATATATGTGTGTGTGTGATATATATATATATATATATATATATATATATATATATATATATATATATATATATATATATATATATATTTGTTTATGAGGAGAACTGTATATTTTGTATATATTTCAGATCCATCTCTTGATTGGCAAAGTTGATTCTGCAATATCGGATTTCAAGAAAGCTGTAGAACTCAACTCAAACTTCCCTATTGCCTTTGTTCAGAAGTGTTACACTGATTACAGGTATTAACGTGAGATACTGAGTAGCTAGCAATATACATTGGTTTGTAGTACCCTGTGAATATATATATTTTTATCTTTTGCATTCCTTTCCTATGTTTTGCCTCTCCATTTTATGTTGAAATTGTGTGAAAAGAAGTTAAGAAGTTAATTCAATAGTGAATACATCAAGTCCACTGTATCTTTTTGTTTATTGATTGTCTCCAAAAGTACTTAATCAGCAAGTTGTCAGTTATTAGTCCTACCTATCTCTCCTGTTTACACTTTTCCTTGATTTTCAAAAAGAATTTACTTTTTGATAGTATTGTTAATAAGATTATAATGATAATAACAACAATAACAATGATGCATTCTAGAACCATGATGATAATCCATTATAATATCCTATGATGATAAGGTGCAGAAAAAAAAAAATTGCAAAAGAGCTTGAATACATTATATTTATGTCATTTTTTTTTCTCAGATATGCATACCAGATGGGTGATAAGGCAAAGGTAGATGAAGTAATGAAGAAATTTGATGAAGCAATTAAAAACTTCCCAAAATGTGTTGAGTGCTATGTGCTGTATGCTCAGGTAATAATTAACAGTTGTTTATACGATCAGTGTCCAAGATGATTAATTTTTAGAATATAATGAATAGAAAATATATTGTATATATTTAATATAGGTATAATTATATATATATATATATATATATATATATATATATATATATAATATATGAATATTCCATAGACATATCAACATATGCACATAAACATGTACATATGTATGCACACATTTGTGTATGTATATGTATGTATGCACACACATGTATGTATATATATGTGCATATGTATATATATGTATATTTATATATATTTATATACATATATATACATATATATGTATGTGCATTATATATGTATATTTATATATATTTATATACATATATATATATATATATTTATGTATATATATTATATATAAGTATATATATATATAATTATATATATGTATATATATAATATATATTTAAAAACCATATACATATTATATATATATTAAAATATATATATTTTTAAACATTTTATATATATATATATTTATATATATATATATATATAATATACATTCCCAATATATATATTTTTATACACACACACACACACACACACACACACACACACACACACACACACACACACACACACACACACACAACACACACACACACACACACACACACACGCACACACACACATACACATAAATATATATACATAACCATATACATATAAATAAACATACAGATATAGATATATACATGTATATATATGGATATATACATATACATTAATTTATATATATACATATATGTATATCTGTATACATAAACTTTTGTCTACATGTATACATATAGATATATATAAATGCATATATGTAGATATATGTATTTGTATATGTATATGTATGTCTATAAATACACATATACATAGCTATTTATATATGTGTACATATATCTGTATATATCTATATATTATACATGTATCTGCATAAATAAGTATACTTATATCTATGTGTATATGTATCTATATATATAAATACATTTATATATAGAGTTATATATGTATGTATATATAGAGAATTATATATATATGTATATATATATTAATACATATATATGTATACCTATATATATATATATATATATATATATATATATATATATATATATATATATATATATATATACATACACACATACACATGTGAAAGAGGCGTTCTACGGCAAACTCGCATCTGTGGCAGACGATTGCCCCCGGCAAGATATTCACATTGTTCTGGGAGACTTCAATGTGGTATCCGGCTGTGACCGAGCTGGCTATGAGATGTCTGTCTGCCTCCATGGCTCAGGAGCTGATCCCAGCAGCGAGAATAGCCTCCTTCTCCGGGACTTTGCTAGGTCCCAGAAAATGAGGATCTCTGGCTCCTGGTATCAGCGCTCCAACCCGCATCGCTGGACTTGGTACAGCGATACGGGTACAGTGGCCAAGGAGATCGACCACACTCTTGTTAGCACGTGATGGAGGATCCTCCAGAACTGGAGGGTTTACTGGAGTGCCGAGTTCTGTGGCACTGACCATAGGCTGATTGTGGCTACCCTGTGGGTCCACTTCAAAACTCCCCGTCCCTTCAGTGGACACCATAAGGTGTTTCACCTGGGCAGACTAAGGGAGGAGGAGTGTGCCCGTGGGTTCACCATGGCAGTCTCTGACCGATTCATATAACCCAACAACCTGACGGACCCAGTTGCTCTATGGGAGTTCTTCAAGCGCATAACACTCAAAGCAGCTCAGGAGTCCATTGGCGTACGCCCAAGGGCACGGCAGATTTCCATCTCCCTGGAGACATTAGAGGCCACTGAAGGTGTCGCAAGGCTTGGGCTGAATGGGAATCAAGTCTTGCGTGTTCCATGGTGCGTAGGGCTCGGGACACTGCTGAGAAAGGACAAGGAACATTTCATCAGGAATCTTGTGAGGAGATCGAAGGCCATTTCTTGGTAAAAAACCCTTTCGCCCTGCCTACCAACCCCTGAGAAAATGAACTCTAAGCCCTCCTCACAGATGATGCAGTCCGATCAGCGGATGGAGGGGATCATCTCAGACCCATTTTGGGGTTCGTGACGTTTGGGCTGAGTATTTTGAACAGTTGTACCAGGTAGACCCTCCAACAGTTAGCTTGGATGCAAGTGATGTCTCAGTGCCTGTGCTGGACCCACCCATCAGTGAGGAACCTCCTACCCTAACAGAGGTTAGGCTGTCGATTTCCAAGCTGAAGAGTGGGAAAGCTGTGATATCCCTGCTGAACTGCTAAAGGCTCGGGGTGAACCTATGGCACGGGGCCTGCATACAGTCCTGACTGCCATTTGGCAGTCTGGTACCATTCCCCCTGACCTGTGAGGGGCGTGGTCACCCCTCTCTGGAAGGGGAAAGAGGATTGTTGCGATTGTAGCAACTTCCATGGCATTACATGCTCAACATACCGGGCAGGTTCTCGCCCAATTCTTCTGAAACGGATCCGCAAAACCACTACTGAGGCATCAGAGACTGGAGCAGTCGGGATTTACTCCTGGCAAGTCCACGATAGACCTTATACTAGCGCTTCGAGAAATTTGTAGAACGCCGTCGTGAGTTTGGTCGTGGGTTGCTTACAACCTACATCGACCTCAAGAAGGTGTTTGACTCAGTGCATTGGGAATCGCTATGGGAGATCCTGAGGCTCAGGGAATTCCCAAAACACAGATTATTGGCCTGATAGAAAGCCTCTATACTGGTACGAAAGTGCTGAAAAAGTGTGGTGGGGTATGTCGAACTTCTTCCCGTTAATTCAGGGGGAGGCAAGGCTGTGTCCCTTTCACCAAACACTTTTCAACATGTATGGACTGGATAATGGGCAGAGCTACTAGCCAAAGTCAGTGTGGAGCAACACTAGGCAATATTAAGGTCTCAGACTGTGACTTTGCGACGATGTTGCCATCTATCTGAGTCCTTGGAGTCACTTGTGGCAGTCTTGATGCATTAGCAATGAGGCGAAGCGCCTAGCCTAGAGGTCTCCTGGACCAAGACCAAGATTCAGGACTTTTGGGGACCTGTTAGGGGGAAACCCCGTTCAGTCGATCCATGCTTGCGGGGAGGACGTTGGAGTTACAGAAAGATTTACATACCTTGGTAGCGTAGTCCATATCTCTGGGTTGTCAGACCAGGAAGTCAGTAGACAGATTGGTCTGGCAACAGGAGCCATGAACTCGATCAAAAGAGCGTTTGGAGATGTGGGTACCTATGCAGAAGGACCAAGCTGCATGTCTTCAAGGCTTTGATATTGCCAGTTTTGCTCTATGCAAGCGAAACCTGGACGCTATCCAGTGTCTTGGAGTCTCGCCTTGATGCCTTTTGTAACAAGTCCCTTCGCCCGGGTCATGGGGTACAGTTGCAGTACCGCGGTCCAACCGGCAATTACACCGTGAGACTAGCATGGGACCTGTTACTTGCATAATCCGGGATCGCCAACTCAGGCTATATGGCCACCTAGCTTGTCTCCCTGTGGACGACCCTGCTCATCAGGTTGTCTCTCTGCGAGACAACCCTGGGTGGAAGAGACCTGTGGGACGTCCTAGGAGATCATGGCTCGGGCAACTCGACAAAACCTGTCGTGAGGAATTAGTGATGGGCCGTGTGCCTGCCTGGAGACTCGCCTCGAGGGATCGTCGTGGCTGGAAGCGAAGGGTGGATGCAGCTATGCGCCCCCATCAGCGTTAGCCCCTTGATGATGATGATACACATGTATATCTATACATATATATCTATAAATATAATTCTTTATATATAAATGCATATATATAGATATATAAACATACACATATATACACACACACACACACACAAACATATATAAAAAAAAAAAAAAATATAAAATATATATATATATACATAATATATATGCATATATACATATGCATACATATAAAATATATATATATATATATATATATATATTATATATATACATATATAATATGCATATATATAGCATGTATATATTAAATATATAATATGCATATATATATACAAAAAAAATATTATATATATAAAATATTTTTATATAAATAATATATATATATAATAAAATAAAATATATATATATATATATATATAGATACAAAATGCATTATATAATATAATATATATGCAATATATATGAATATAATATATATATGCATATTAAAATACATATTATATATAATGCATATTATACATTATATACATATATATATGCATATATATAATACATATGTATTAAAATACATATTTTATAATTGCTAATATATATATAAAAATATAATATATATATAATATATAATATATATATATATATTATATATATATATATAATTTTTATATGCATATATATATAATACATTTTTATATTTTATTTAAAATATAAAATATATGCATATATATATATAGGATTATTATATAGATGTGTATATATATATATATATATATGCATATATATATATATAATATATATATATAATATTTTATATATATGCATATATATGTATATAGATATATATAATAAATGCATATATATATAATATGCATATATATATATATATATATAAGCATATATGTATATATTCATATATATATATGCATATATGTATATATCATATATATGCATATAATATATAATTTTATATATATATGCTTATATATATATTGATATTTAAAATATATGATAATTTTGTATTTATACATACATTAAGAAAATTATAAATATAGCAAAATTATATAATGCATATATATATATGAAATATATATTCAATATATATATAATATATAAAATTATATATATTATATATATATATATATATATTTTGCATATATAAAATATATATATTATATATGTATAATATAGCATTTTTTAAAATTATACATTATAGCATAATATATATATATATATATTATAATTTTAAAGCAATATTTTATATATAATATTAAAATATATATTTATAATAAATACATAATAGCTATATTATGCAAAATATAAAGCATATATATATAATAATGCATAATATATAAATATGCATATATATATATATGATATATATAGCATTAAAAATTCATATTATATAATATAATATATATATAATTTATATGTATGTATATATATATATATGCAATATAGTTATATTATAATTTTGCTATATATATCCCAAAATATTAAAATCCATAATATTATATATATGCATATACATATGCATTTTAAATATATAAAAATATATTAAAAAATATATATAATATAACATATTATTCTATTATATATGCATTATTATGTAATATAAATATTAATATATAATGCAATATACTAATATATGTATATATAAAAAATAATTTGCTATATAGAATAATATATGCATATATATACAAGCATAAAATATAAATACATATACATATTAATATATAATTTTATTATATATATAATATATATATTAGCATTGATTATTGTGCATATATATATATATTCCATAATAATATGCTATAAAATATAGATATATAAAATTAAACCCTATTTATATAAAAATATACAAATTTATTTATATATATATATGATATATATACATATATTATTTTTAAGCAAATATCTACATATATATTAAAATATATATAATATATATATAATATATGGCAAAATATTACATATATAATTGTGCATTAATAATATATAATTTTTTGCATATATTATTTTATAAAAAATTATATATTTTATTTGATATTATATAATATAGCATTATATATATATATGCATTATATATACTAAATTAATGCATTAATTTTAATATATGATATATATCTTTTTTAAAAAATCCCAATAAAATATAGTAATTTTGCTATATATTAAAGCATAATATATAGCATATTAATATATGAATATATATATATATATAATATATATATGAATATAATGCTATATAATATATGCATATTAAAAATAGTAATATATATAGCATTATAATAAAGATTATATGCATAATTTTTAAATATGCATTATATATAATGTATATATTATGCAATATATATATTTTAAATTATATATAATATTATTAAAATGTAGGGGTAATTTTCATATAAATTAATATGTATAATATATGCATTTAAATATATAATATTGTATATATGTATGCATAAAAAATTTTAAAATTAATATAATTTTGCATAATATATATATAATATATATAATATAAATGAATTTACATGCATATATATATATTAATGAATAATGTATATTTAAAATATATATGGTATATATTTATATATCTATATTATATAGATATATAATATGTAAAATATATATAATAAGGGCCCTATAATCAAGCATATATATTATATAATATATTATAAATATATATTTTATATATGTATTGTATGATAATTTTTATGATATTATATAAGGGATATTATATATAATAATGCAAATTTTATTTTTATATAATTATAAATATAATTTCATAAAATTTTTATATTATATTATATATACTATATAATGATATATTATTGGAATAAAAATATTTTATTATATATAAAATTTTTTATATATATATATTTATATATATATATATGCATATGTATATGATATATATATATAATATGGATAATATATATATGGGGTATATATATGAATATATATATAATATATATAATTTTATGCATTTAAAATTTTAATATATTGCATTATATATAATGCATATAATAGATATAAGTATTATTATATGAAATATATATAATATATATATATATATGCATTATTATTTATATTATATATATATATATATATATGTATTTATATAATATACTATATATATATTCAATATATATATGCATAATATAAAAGATATATTTATATATATATGCTTTTTATGTATGTAAAAACATAATTTTGCATATAATATTAAAATTATGCATATATATATATAGAGCAATAATATTAAAATATATATAAGATAAATATATTAAGATCTATATATATATATATATAAATATATATAATAGATATATATATATATATATAATATATTATGCATATAATATATATTTATATATGCATATATATGTATATATATATAATATATATATATAATATATATTTTTATTATTATATAATTATAGATATATATATTATATATTCAATATATAGCATATAAAATATATTATATATATAGAATATAAATATATATATATGCAATATATAAATAAAATATATCCATATATAATATATACATACTATATATATAACATAGCATATATTATATAGATATATATGATATTAAAATGATATATATGCATATATATATATATATTATTATATGCTATATTTATATTGCATAATTTTTATAAATATAAATATTATAAGTGATATATATATAAAAAATGGCATATATAATATATATATATATATAATAATATATAATTTTGTATATAATTGCAATATTTTATATTTTATGCTTATAATTTTATATATATATTATAATATAATATATATAATATATAATTCATTTTTATTAAAGCATATGTTTATATAATAATATATTATATATATTATTATATATAAATGTTTATTTACATAATATATATAAAATAATATATATTATAATAATATATATGCAATAATTTTTTATTTAATAAAATATAATAATTTTAAAATATATAGTATATATATGTAATATAGCATAATATATATAATGAATAAGCTATGCATATATATATTAATTTTATATAAATATATATGCATATATATGATATTAATATATGCATATTAAAAATATAGTAATTATACATATGTATAATTTTATGCATATATTAGAAATATATATTTACATATTATTAAAATATGCATATAATATGATAATTATTATAATTTTTATGCATAATATATATATATAATAATAAAATATAAAAATGCATATTATATATATTATGCATATATTTATAATTATTTAAAATTAAAAATTTTTGATTATAATTTTTAAAATATTATGCTATAATATAAAATATTATTTATTAAGTGTGTCAATATATGTTTTATATATATATATATATATATATTATATAAAATTTTTAATATATGTGTGTGCATATTATGTTAATATAATATAATAAATATTAAATTTTATATGTTATATTTTATTGCATTAATTATAAAATATTAAAATTATATATATATATTATGATATTATTATAAGATATATATATAATTATAAAAATTTTATAATAATATATATTATATATGATATATAATAAGCAATATATATATATAATTATATAATATATATATATTAATGGTATAAAATATTTATGCATAGTTTAATATAGTAATATTTTTATATATATAAAATATTTTTATATATAAAATTTTATATATAATAATGTAATATAATGCATATATATATTTGCTTACAACACATATAATTATATATATATAAAATATTAATATATATGCAATATAGCAAAAAATATGATAATATTATATGCAAAAAATTAGCATATTATACTGCATATATAAAGATTATTATATGTATATATATAAAAATATAATATATATTATATATATAATATAAAGTATGCAAAGAAATGATTATTATATGTTATTAAATATATATATTTTTTTTTTTTTTTATATGTTTTTGGGGGTGTGTTGTTGTATATATGGTATGTGTATAATTATATAATGCATTTATATAAAGAATTAATTTAAGATATTATGTATAGATATAATGTGTAAATCATCAAAGGGGCTAACGCTGATGGGGGGCATAGCTGCATCCACCCCTTTGTTCCAGCCACGACGATCCCTCGGGCGAGTCTCCCGGCAGGCACAGGCCCCCCCTAATTCCTCAGCGGTTTGTGAGTTGCCCGACCCATGATCTCTAGGACCCCCACAGGTCTCTTCACCGGGGTTGTTCGCAGAGAGACACGATGAGCAGGTCGCCCACAGGGAGACAACAGGTGGCCATATAGCCTGAGTTGGCGATCCCGGATTAGCAAGTAACAGGTCCCATGTAGTCTCAGGTGTAATGCCGGTTGGACACCGGGTACTCCCAACTGACCCAGATCCGGCGAGGGACTTTTACAAAAGGCATAAAGGGCGGATCCAAGACCTGGATAGCGCCCAGGTTTCGCTTGCTTTGAGCAAAAACTGGCAATATCAAACCTTAAGACATGCAGTTTGGTCTTTGCATGGGGCCCCACATCCCAAACGTTTTTTTTGACGAGTTCTGGCCCCTTTTCCCAGACCAATCTGCAAATGATTTGGTCTGAAAACCCCAGAGATAGGGACTACGTAAAAGTATGTAAATTTTTCTGTAACCCCCAAGTCCCCCCGAAGCATGGACGACTGAAGGGGTTTCCCCTAACGGCCCCCAAAAGTCCGAATTTTGGTCTTGGCCCAGGAGACCTCTAGGCCTAGGGCTTCGCTCATTTGCTAAATGCCAAGAGCTGCCACAAGGACCCCAAGGACTCAGATGGGATGGCAACATCGCGGAAAAGTCAAGGTCTGAGCCCTTAATTTTGCCTAGTGTTGCCACACTGACTTTGGTAGTAGCCTCCCCTTTATCCAGCCAACAAGTTTTGAAAAGTGTGGTGAAAGGACCACCCGCCTCCCCCCTGAATTAAGGGGGAAAGAAGTTGACATACCCCCCCCAACTTTACAGCACTTCAGTCCCCGTTAGAGGCTTGTTCCCCCTAATCTTGTTGGAATTCCCCTGAGCTCAGGACCCCCCATAGCGATTCCCAAGCACTGAGTAAACACCTTCTTGAGGCGAGTAGGTTGTAAGAAAACCACGACCAAACTCACGACGGCTTTTACAATTACTCGAAGCGCTTATTAAGGTCTATCTTGACTTCCAGGAGTAAATCCGGGGACGCTCCAGCTTGAGCCTCGTAGGGGGTTTGCGGACCCGTTTCAGAAAAAAAGTGGGCGAGAACCTTGCCTGGTATTTTTGACCCCAGTGTAATGCCAGGAAGTGCAAAGAAAACAATCCTTCCCCTTTCCGAGAGGGATGACCCCGCCCCCAGAGGCAGGGGAAGGACCAGATGCCAAATGGCAGTCAGGACGTATGCAGGCCCCTGCCCTAGGTTTTACCCGAGCCTTTAGCAGTTTAGCAGGGATACACAGCTTTCCCACCTTCGCTTGGAAACGACAGCCTAACCCTGTTAGGGGAGGAGGTTCCCCATGAGGGGGGTCCAGCACAGGCACGAGACATCACTTTCATCCAAGTAAGTTGGAGGGTTACCTGGTTTTCAAATGTTCAAAATACTAGCCCCAAGTTCACGAACCCAACATGCTGAGATGATCCCCCCATCCGCGCGGACTGCAAATCTGTGAGGAGGGTTAGATTCAGTTTTCGGGGTTGGTAGGGAGGGCGAAAGGTTTTTTTTTTTTTACCCAAAAAAGGCCTTTGATTTCCTCAGCAAAATTTTGAGAAAAGTTCCTTGCCCTTTCAGAGTTGGAGCCCCAGCACCCTGGGAAAGACGCAAGACTTGATTCCCCTTCAGCCAAGCCTTGCGACAGTTTTAGTGGCCTCAAGTCTCCAGGGAGATGGAAATTGCCCTGCCTGGGGGTACGCCCAAAGGGCTCCTGAGCTGCTTTTTATGATGGCTGAAGAATCCCCTAGAGCAACTGGTGTAGGTTGTTTGGGTTTTAAATCGGCAGAGGGCTGCCATGGTGAACCAGGGCCACTCCCCCCTTAGTTGCCCAGGTGAAAAAACTATGGGGGCACTGAAGGAGGGGAGTTTTTAAGTGGACCCCCAAAGGGGGGAGCCACAATCAGCCTAGGCAGTGCCCCAGAACTCGGCACTCCAGAAAACCCCCAGTTTTGGAGGACCTCCATCAGTGCAACAAGAGTGTGGCGATTCCCGGCCACTGTACCCCATCGCTGTTATACCAAGTCCAGCGATGCGAGGTTGGAGCGCTGGTTACCAGGCGCCAGAGATCCTAATTTTCTGGGACCTAGCAAAAGTCCCGGAGGAAGGAAGGCTATTCTCGCTGCTGGATCAGCTCCCGAGACATGGGGGCCGACAGGACATCTCGTAGCAAGCTCGCGCACAGACGGGATACCGCATGAAGTCGCCCAGACCAATGCGAATGTCTGCCCGGGGGCAATCGTCTGCCACAGATTGCGAGTTTGGGTTAGAAACGCCTCTTTCACATCGGTTTTATGTACATCGTAGGAGCGTATACAGCAATAAGAGACATGAAGGCCAAAAAGCATGCTTTCAGTCTCAATGCCATGATACGCTCATCAACCGGTGTCAACCTCGACACCGCAGGATGACGTCGGACTGGAGATGGCTATGGCTACACCCTGGAGGTGGTGACATCGCTGCGGCCCCGCCCGACCATTAGTGGGGCTAACCACCCACAAAAAAAAAAAACCTTTTTGATCGTGCCGCCTACAGGTCTTCTCACCTCTGAGAGGGCAGCACCTCAATCCCAGTCGCTCAATTCCCGCGATAGACAGAGGTTAACCACCTCCATCCTGCCGCCAAGGACCGGATGGTTCCAAGCGCCTACCCGGAAAGCACGCTGAGGTTAGCCTTCGGG
>NC_051401.1:33472729-33490229 GCF_015228065.2 Penaeus monodon | reverse complement strand
AGAGTACTTCGGTACTTCACCTACATGACGGGATCTGGCCTAATGAAGACGAACATCAATGCGAGAACTTCTTATCGAAGAATGTCGTCCAGACTCTGGAAAACATTGGTTTCTCCCCGATCCCTCCAGTTGATATGAAGGCTAAGCTGACGCTTGTCTTCAAGAAACTAGACCGCAAGTCGTCAATGAGGAAGAAATAATACACTTTCCTTCCCCGGAGCCCAAGTGAGCCACATCTACATCAGGAAGTTCAAACTACATTATCAAACAGTCGAATTTTCCTCTCCTGTCATTTGCCCAAGCAGATTAAGTGAAGGGGAAATAACCTCTTTCAAGCTATATGTTAAGCCCCCTGGCAAATTGAATTAAAAGTTACACCCCTCAGGCAGTAATGAACTGCTTTGGCTATGCGCACTTTAAAAACCACTTGCAAAGATAAGAAGATAAAACCGTTGTATGGAGTGTGCGGTTTATATAACCCACTTCTTCACGGATGTAGAAGTTCCGTCAAAAAAAAATGCCTTAACTGCGGCGGGTGCCCATAGGACAGTTACCAAACAGGTGTCCTACCAGGAAGAGGCCATGAAAGTCTCCCAGGAGAAAATGAGAGAGAAGAAAAGAAACAAGAAACAAAGCCGTACAGGCGTGGCCCCAAAACGGCGGCCAGGAAAAACTGTGCAAGTCCACCGCCCAATACCTGGAAGCCACTCATAATCCAAGTCTTGCAGGGCATCAAACACACAAAAAGCAGAGGTATCATTCACCTGGCCCTCCCTTGGTTGACATCTCTAAGGAGATTCTCGGACCTCCTGCATGCCCACATTGCAAAATAACTCATTGCCCCTGAAAAGGGCTTCCGATATTCAGCCTAGGTAGCCTGGAGGCAAATAACCTAACTGCCCTCGCCATGGAAAATCGACTCTTGGGGCATCCTAAGGTGGTTAAAATCCCCTACCCAGACGGTTCAGGGCCAGATGAACAACCACAGCCCCAAGCCCGAAGCCTCTGCCGCACAAGGCTCAGGCAGCGGAGCCCCAACCTTGCAGCTAAGTCCATTGAGCCCCTTTCCCAGGAACATGGAGCCGCAAGCCTGCTGAAGCCCAGACGCTGGAGACCCAGTCATTCCCCAAAAGTAATCATCCGGCATCATCTCACTACAGCCTCTCCTGAGACTTAAAGACCATTAAAATACCCACGGTGATGGAGCTAAGAGATATCCCTATTGAAACCCAATGGGATTTTCACTGATGACCCAAGGAGCTGCAGCGCCTAATGGACGAGACTGCTACAGACCCAAAGCCTTATGGCATCCGGCTCTATGAAAACCCAGACAAATACCCTACTCTGACACTAGAAATTGGCCCAGAAATAACAGCAAGAATAACGTGGTTAGTAACGAAAAAAGGAGCATACATCACAGTCAAAGAGGCCACCATAAAACACCTCAAGGAGGGCAACATGCACATACAAAAAAAAAGAAGACTGATTGAACACTGCCCAAACATAAACAAATTAAATAAGGCTACCTGCCTTGAATAAACAACACAAATCCACAGGACAAACCATTACATTACACTCACGCTCACCCTTAATTAACACACACAATGTGCTACACTGCCACAACACGAAAACTTGTGAAACTGTGCAACACATCAGAAGGCAACAATCGCACACATCATACCCAGTCAAAAATCTAATGTATACCATCTACTCCTGCTCAACAAAATCACAAGTAAAGAAGAGATGGCGTAGCAATTGTGATCAGAAACGATATCTACCACAATATCATCAGGTAAACTTTATAACTTCTACTGCGCAGTCGAAATAAACACACCACAAGGACAACAATTATACCAGCAACAATTAATTACAATCCCACGAGATCATGCATACCCAGAACCTACCATCTTGCAGCTCCTTGCAGGCATGGCAAAACCAATATTACTTATAGGAGACTTAATGCAAACCACACACTCTTGGATTACAATACACAAAACCTTGTAGTGCAGAAGCGGCATCACCTCACTCATACATCAAGGTAGACCTCACACACTTGGTACACACAAGACCACTAAAACCTGTGGAAATAGTCCTAGCAAACCACAGAGCCAGTACACCACCAAATCACCAACAGATCCAGCGGCACCTCCCGCTCATCCTAAACCCTGTCGGACAAACCCTGTTCATGATCCAACACAAACCCCAAGAATCCATCAAACATGCAAACTGGGAGGGCTTCAAACAAGCACTTAAAGACACACAAGTTAACTGATTTAAAAGGGGGCAAACCCACAACACACAATAAACACTCACCTTTGAACAGTCGGTTACACAGAATACAGACCAAAAAACATCACCCAAAACAATATACAAGGCTATCCCGCACATACAGAGAAAAACACACCGTCTGAAATTGCTTAAAATTAAATACAGGCACTTACATGAATTTACACTAACAGGGGATGGCGACACACAACTACGCACACGATACATAGAAATCAAATGAAATTTAAGTAAAATGAACAAAAGCACGGAAACACTCACACAAAAGATGTCAAAAACGAAAGAGCCCAAGAAATTCTGGACTCCTTCAAAATGCTCATGGCGGTTCGAATCGAACAAGCAGACAATCACATTAAATATACAATGCACATAGAAGAAGGCGACTCGGTGAAGGAGATGGTTGCCTCTGGAACAGCGGATTCTGGCAAAGATTTCCCCAACGAGAATGCCCAATTCGACACCCAAAGAGACCGAGGTTACAAACCACATACAACACATAACATACTTCTCCAGGAGAACACCAGCAGACTAAAACTCACAGCAGAGGCCAGTCCCTCTCACACCAGTCACTCCAGAGGGAAATAACAAACACAATAAAACACACCAAAAAGCACAACACCAGGAATAAGCAACATTGACAAAAACAATCATTGAAAACCTTTCACCCAGAATGATCAGCAGACATGCTATATCTTCAATGCAGCACTGGCAACAGGATAATATCCATGATAAATTTAAACACGCCACCCTCACCTTAATTCCCGCAACCAGAGAATCCACACATGAAGGTGGGAGTTACCGCTCCATCTTCACTCCTAGAAGTCCAGCAAACTGAGAGAGAGGATAATAACATAAAAGACTATCCCATATCTTGAAAAACAACCAAACACACACACTAGGGCAATACAGCTTTTGCCCACCACAGGGGGACTGCGAGCGCCATCGCCCTCACTTACAAGGAGGTCCTCTGTTCTTGCTAACAAGCACCAGGACGAACGCAATCTAGAGCCGTTAGCAAGGCTTTGATATGGTCTGGAATGACTGTCTCAATACAAAACTAACCACAATACACCTGGCCAACACACTTCACACGCCTCTTGTGGCTTCCTGGATGACACGGACAGCCACAATACGCCTTGGGAGCCACTAAGTACCCCATCCATCTTCATAAGTGGAGTACAACAGAAAAGCATTTTTATTGCCACCCTTTATAATCCTATATACAGCCAAACACATACAGCAACCTATATTTCCTATGCAGACGAATCACACAGAGATTATAAATCACAACACTTCATGAAACGAACAACAGAAAGAAGCTCATTACAGAACATCAACACCTTGAGCACCACTGGAAAATACAAACATAAAACAAATTCAACTCATACCATAGCACACAGAAATTCACAACAATCACAGTCAACAACCCCACATTCAAAACATCACAGAGGAAACATTCTGGATTTAGTTGACAAGCCACCGGCTTCACAACACACATTATTAAACAAAGAATAAACACCAAACTAAAACGCTTTTCAAGTGCACACACAAACAAAAATTCAGACTTTACAAACAACTGTCAGGGACCCATTCTAGAATCTACAGTTATCCCCGGTGGTTGCAATATCAAACACACAAACAACAGCCACAAAGCATACTCTGGGTAAACAGCGGCAACATTTCAGTAGAAACACTACCACAGAAACATACAGCATGGAAACCAATAATACCCAACCTGCAGAGACAACCATCATGCCTGGAAACTCGTAGTGAAGAGACGAGCACTTATCCCCAAGGGTGATCCACCTGCAGGACCTCCAACACAACAAACTTTTACCAAGAAATTTCATGACTGAAACAATTCCATCCCACACCAAATGACCACAGGTAAACCTGCCGCTCAAAATGATGTTCACACCTCCAATTAAATTGACCTACTTAATCGACAAAACACTTCCATGCTACAAAGCCCTTCTTCCTCCTGACAAGAGACCGTCATCAGCAAGTTTTTGGTCAGCACCATCCAACTTGATCTCATGGCCTTCAGCAGATCTCTCAACAACACTTTCAAACACCAAGTCCTAGTGAATAATGTCATCTCTGCCTTGAATACAGTCACGACTCCCATTACACATCAACAGACCGAATCCACGTACAACAGTTGGCCACACCTCCGATTACCTCCCAAGACTCCACAGTTCTTTGGACGTCCATTGACTTCCACCCCTCCCACAACCTTCAGACTCAGTGGATAAGAAACCTCAGCCCAAGCAACAGTATCTGGTGCCCTTCCACAGAGGTTATCCCTCAGGAAGTCTCACTCTCTGGCCCTCACCCTCACGAAATTCCAAGAGAACTAGCCACTCACAATCTTCAGTCAACACACTGCAATTACTCCAAACAATGGATAGTACAGCATCAATTTCATCGACTCCCTCCCTCAGCATCTTACAGTGGGAAAATACTTGGGTTAAGAGCAAAAACTTACAACCCTCTTAGCAAGCCAATGCAGAAAAAAAGCGACGTTCTTTGTCCTACAGGAAACCCTTCTTTCCGAAACGGAACCTGCAACATAAGGACTATACAGCCTTCCACTCATACCATATATCAGGACAAAGTAGGGGTATTTCCATATACATCAGAAGCTCAATCCATAGCCAGCTGATCATACCGGCACCAGAATGCAGAGAACAAGTCGAATGCATAGGAATTCAGCTCTCCTGATCTACTTCTATCCAACATATATCGCACCCCTCATCCCAGCTGTGAGTTAGAGCTTGACGAACTTTTTGGCTTAGCAGCAAACGAACCAACCACCATCTTAGGTGACTTTAATGCACACCACCCCGACTGGAATGACCTCTCCACTCCCTCTACTCAAAGAATAGATGACACAGGATGACACATCAAGCTACTTCTAGACTCCTTCCCAGATGTTTCCCTGCTGAATTCCAGCCAATATACACACACCAGGGGTGGAGTCTGAGATCTAGTCATCCTTTTCACATCCTTTTTATCCATTGTAGACTGGTTATTTCACTCATTCCTTACTTCTGATCACTTTGCTACAATGACCAACCTACAGCTACTATGTTTCTTTTTTTTTTTTTTTGCTTTTTTTAAGGTTTGGTTTGATTTTATTTGTTACAATGGATATTTTTGGTGTGACATGCTGTCTGTTTTACTTTGCTTCTAAATGACCCCCTGTGTGTAAGGAATGGCCAGTGTTACCAGCCACTGGCGGCGAGAGATTTGAAGTCAGCAAGATTGCTAGGCGAGATCGCTACCGCTGCACCACACAACACACATACCACTTATGCACACCATTTCCTCCACCAGCTACAAGATGGACTCTAAACAGAGCAGACTGGCCACGGTTCACTCAAATTTTTAGAAGATTAGGCAGCTCAATACACTGCAGCAATAGAGCTTCATCAGCTAGAACATGATTTCATCACTGCTATTAAAGAAGCTGCCGACATGACTATCTCTAAAACTACCACTACTTATCACTCACACAAAAAACAGTTGCTTCTACAAATGAGAGAATCGAGAACTCAGGAGAAGGATGCGCTTATTCAGGAATCTACTTATGAAAACCAACTTCCCAGAGAATCCTTTAAAGCCTCAGACGCCTTAATTGGAAATTTGAAATTAAAAAACCAAGTTAGCTTCTGGTGAAAAGGCTCTCCCCCCACACCCCCTTCAAAAAATTTGGAGAAAAATCAGAACAGCACCCCCCCCTAACGGAACCCCGCCTTGCCGCGGGGGGGGGGCCCGAGGTCCCAAATATCTGGTGAGCCGGACCAAAGGGGGACCCATACGGGGGGGGGGTCCCAGTGAGGGATGAGAAAAAATATTCCGGGTGCAAAAGGGTTATGAGAGGGGATTTGCACCCACCCCGGGTTTTCATCTATTTTGGACCAGGGAAAAACTCCCCAGTGTGTTTTTGCGTGCGGGCATCCCGAAATTTCCCAAGAGGAAGGTCCTGGAGGTTGAGCGAGCGCCCGCTGCCCCGCAGCTAGCAAATACCTCTTTGGTCCTTTATTCTGGTTAGACGGGTGGCTTGATCATCCCCTTCAAGTCAATCGGGGGTTTAAAATTTTTGGCAGGGTAAGCGGTCTATTCATCGGCAGGATAGGTCCCCAATCCCATCATACTGAAACAGGGCGGCATATATTTCCCTCTTTACCCCTGGGCGTTGGGATTTTTGAGCCCAACTTAGTTTTCCTCGTTGGATCATGGGGGTAGGGGGGTGGGGAAAATAAAGAATACTAATTTGTATGAGTATGAAAATTTTAAAGGATCTAGCCCTCCCTGCGACCTACGCACCCCCCGACCATTCCTTCGGAACTTAAAATGTTGTCCTCTGGGCCTTTCCAGTTTCCAAAAGGGGCAAAAATGGGAATCGTAATGGTTCCGGGCTCCCAAACCGGGTAAAAAGGGGGGAAAATCCCCTCAATCCCCAAAGGGAAATCTTCCCTGGTAAATAAAAGAGTTTTCATATATAAGTACCTAAAGTGAAGACCTTTATGGTGTATCAATCATGGATTTTGATATTTTTGAAGACTGGGAAAAAAATTTTGAGGTAGTCAAGGTGATCCTCGCATACCCCCAACAAGAGGGTTTTACCCTGATAGTTGAGGTTTGCACCAGTGAAGTGCCGTTTCGTGCGTATGAACATTTGGGGCTCAATTTATGTTCTTCAAAAAAACCCTAAAATCAGTGAAAGGGAAATTTTGTCTTTTCCCGAGACTGATGAGGTTTTTTGAGGAAAACGTGGGGGAACAGAGAATTTTTGTAAAGCAGAAAAAAATTTTTAAAAAGAAATTTTGACGTTTTGGGAAACAGTCTACCCCAGCTCCCTTCTAATTTTTAATATTTTGGGCCCTTTCCAAAAACAGTTAAGGGCAGGTACCACCTCAAGGTAAACCATATTCCCCAAACCCCCCATGCGGGTTTCCATGCCGGGTTATGGATGGACCCAACCTTCCGTTAAGGAAAATGGAAAACCCAAGAATTGTGTAAAGTGGTGGAACGACAGGCACAAGGAGATAAACAACGTCCAGGGCAATATGCTGTTTACCACTGAAAAGAACTCATGAAGCTTCTTAAAAGCAGTGAAAAAGGGAAAAATTTGAGAAAGAAGGATTGATAAAAGGGAAAGGAAAAGTTAGTTTTTAGAGGAAAGCATGTGCCGTGTGCTATTTGCACAGCCAGGTAGCCCTTTGCTTCGGTTTCTAGCCCATCCTCCTTCCCCCCCCAAAACCCTTGCCCTCTAATGTTCTTAAAAACCACACTCAGCCATTCCTTTTAAAACCCTCAGTCGCAAATTGCTGACACTTCCTGGTGAGTTGTTCCCCCAGAAACAAGTAGGAGTGGGGGGTCTTTTAGGAACTCCCCTCCCAAAGTAAGGTTTTTGGAGCCAACTTTAAGGCTCCAGGGGCCTAAAGGTGACACTCCTGCTGCCACCACACCAAGGGCCCTTGCTGCTAGGCAATGCCCCTGAGTAAAGGCTCGGATCCCTTTGTCCAGGCAAAGGAATATGAGCCGGGGCAAGATCCAGCTCCCCCAAACATCCCAGGGGCCCCGCTGAAAAGACAAATGCCCCTGAAGCAAAGGTCGGGTCCGCTTTTGCCCAGGCAAGAAATCCAAAACGCCCAAGGGAAACCTGGGGAAACAGTTCCCAGGTAAACAAACCTTTAAAAAGGTACCCCCGGATATCCATATAAATATGGGTTTAGAGTTGAGATCACCCAGATCCCTTTGGGGATGGAAACTTATACAAAATTTTTGCACAGAAAAGTAATGATAGCAGTTTTTTTGCCCTTTTGAAAGGCTTATGATACACTTGGAAGCATGGCTACTCAAGAATTTGTGGGACTTTGGTTTAAGAGGAGCATTACCTACCTTCATACAATACTTCCCTTTGTTTAACGGGAAATTTAAATTTCATGGAAACAGTTTTTTAACCGGGAAGATCAGTGGAAGGGGTCCCACAAGGGAGGTTTTTAAGTTGACCCTGTTTACCTTTGCATAAATACATTGAAAAGGTTTTTTCCTAGTTCTGTCTAGAACTGTATTGGATGACTTTACCTTATGCCGGGAGGAAGCTTACAGGATGTAAAGGGGGCAATGCAGGCTGCAATAAATCAGTTGTCAACAACAATCTTGGGTTCAAATTTTCCCCAAGCAAGACCCAGGTACCCTTTCCACAAACGGAAAATTCCCTCCCTTCCCCCTTTTAGGGGAAACCCAGCAATTTTTTCCCAAGGGTAATACTTGGGTCTAATATTTGACCAAGGCTTACATGGGTGCTTCAATCAAACAGTTAAAAATGAAGGCACAAAGCACTTTGTATTTTTGGGGGTTTTTTCACTCTATGTTGGGGTGCAGACCTCAAAGCTTTCTGGGCTTTACCGAGCGCTTTTCGAGAAGCTTTATTAGGTGTGAAACTTATTCATCTCAACTCCCCCTTTCTATGGATGTTGACTCGGGTTTATAATGAAGCCTCAGAATCTGTACTGGGCTTTCAGGTCTCCCCTGGGATCCCTGTATGTGAGAGGGAGAACCCCTTTCCAAATTTCACCGAGAATACAGAACCCGTTTTCTAACGAGATACAAGGGTTCCCGGATCTACTCCAATTGGTTTTCAACCCCCCTTTAGGATAGGATCCCTTGGTAGGGGAAAAAGGGGTCTTGTGGAAGATCTTAATTTAAATTTCTAAGGTTTTTGGTGTGGGAATTTCCCCCAAATTTTCCCCCTTGGAAATCAAATCGACTGGATTTTGTCGGAATTGGGAAAGGGGAGAGAAACCCAAGAGAAGTCCGGAGAAAATTTCTTCAGCACATTTTTTAAAACCGGGGGAGATGCAATTTATACAGATGGTTCGAAATCTGAAAAAAGGGGTAGGTTTTGCAGCATGACGAAGGAAAAATGCCCGGCGTCTTTCTCTAGCGCCTCGATCTTCACGCAGAGTTTCAGCCAACCTTAAGCGTTAAAAGACTAGGATCTACGAACCTTCTGTTTTGGGTATATTTTGGGCTCTCGTATGCCTTTCAAGCAAACAAAACTTAAACTCATCACATCCAGTAGGAGGGAGGTTTAAAATTGGTTAAATGATGCAACACGTAAAAAGAAACTCTAGTTTGGGGGGCCAGCGCTGTTTGGGACAGTGGGGAAAGGCGAGCTGATCAGAAGGCCAAAAGGAGCTGCCTCAGCCTTGTGAGCTCGATTTCCTCTCCCACACACCGACCTGAAAACCCCCGCATAAAGTTTCTTCGTGAAAATGGAGGGGGAAAATGGAGGCTACCCACAGAAATAAACTGCGAGAAATTTTGGAGCCTTGGGAGTTGGGGGACTAGCATCCATCCCCCGAAAAGTGGAAGTGTATTAAAAAGCTAAGAATTTTGGACACAAGACTGGGCCCTGGGCCAATGATGGGTAAAATGAAGCCCTTTTTGAAAGGAGCCAAAAGCCATTAAAAGTCGACATGTAGTGGGAAAAATGTGTAAAATCCGACCAAGGGTATTTACTTTTCTCCCCCCTATACACGAAAAATGTATTGGGGGAAGGGTTGTGACATAGAGGGTCTTATTAATTTCCCTTAAGGGGGACAATATTCTCAATAAAATTTAATTTTGCATAAAGTTTATGCAATGATTTTAGCACTTAGAACATAATATTTATGCTTTTATTTTTAAATTTTTTTTATTTTATTTGTAAAAAAATTTATTTATAGTTTTTAAAAGTTTTAACATTTTATATTTCTAGTTAACAAGGTATTCGCCGCTAATGACTTAGCGTTGATAATTTAAATAATAAAACAATCAGAACAGCATCTGGATCATGAAAACCCAAGTCTTTTTACAACCACACCATTGCAAGAAGAAAATAGACTAGGCGACATGTTTGCTGCAAGAAGAGTACCAGCAAATATTAAAAGGGAAACTACATCAACTTTCTCCCATACGACAGCAACAAATACATGATGTAACCCACACTCGGGCTGAGAGCGACTCTTTTTTCACTGAGTAAGACTCACACAAGCATATCACCAAGGAAGATACTTCTCCTGGAGCTGATTATAAAAACCCTGTATTCTTTCCTTAACCACTTAGGCCCAGCTCTTCTCAAAATCTTTAATGTATCATTACAAAAGGTCTACCACTGGCTTGGAAGAAGTAATCATCAGCCAATCCCCAAGCAATTCCCTACGTCTTGTGTAGAAAGACTATGGAGAGACCATGTCCAACAGACTGCAGCATCTCACCACTGAGTTTCCCCCAAATATTTTCACATACCAAAAAGCTGTCTAACTTCCCATTAAGAAAGCCATTCTCTCCATATTAGCAGAAAAAGGCTCCTTTTTTTGGGATACAAAAACTACCTTACTGGAAGGCAAGCCAGAGTCGGGTTCCAGGGCAAATTGTCTCACACTTAGAACCAACTGTCAAAATAAATGCCCAGTCTTCTCTAGACTTGCTTGAAACAACGTGCAGAGAGATTGGTTTTAAGGTCTACCCAGAAAAATCAAAAGTAATTCAGCTAAGAAGAGTAACCGCTTGTTGCCAGCTCTATATAGGCAATACACCCCTTGAGTGGGTTCCATCATATAAGTGCCTAGGCATATTCTTCAGGTCAGAGCTGTCTACAGCCATACACCTTTACCTTGAAAGCTTACCTTTTGGAAGACAGGCACAGGATTCAAAGTTTTAAGACTTTTCTACACAAAATGATTCGATTCTTAGTGGATTATAGTGCGCCGGCATTATGAACACTCTACTCTGACCAAATGGTCTCTCTGGAAACCATACAGAATAGACTATACTTGCCGCCCCAAGATGGACGAGACTAGTTAATTTAAGAGTCTTACAATCTCTCCACACTAGAATCAGACAAATAGCGGTCACTCTTTCTTCCAAGAGGATCACATGCGTCAGGCCCACACCCCTTAACATTAACCAGCCATATGCTTCATAACCGAGATTACACCTAACCTCTAACTTAAAATGAAGCATTCCACTTCTTCAACACAGTACCTGTACTAATAGCAAGAGGAATAGACACCATCACCCACATACCAAACCACCCCCTCCATGGAGAGATTGGAAAATAACAATACACACTAATACCATTTCTACTATGAAAGCTCTGTATACTCCTGTCATGATAGTACAGTTAGAGGTAAACATAGATGCACTCAAAGCAGAAGATACTCTCATCATCATTACTAATGGTTCTATTGATCAGACCACTGGCTGATCGGGGGCAGCTATTGTTACAACGACATGAGCATTGCACACCGCATGTTGAGTGGGGTGTCCATTCTACAGACTATACCAACTGCCATGAAGTTAGCTCTCCAACATGCGATATTTACTACACACTCAACTATACATATCTTCACCGACTCTCTCTCTCAGCCTTGCAGATTCTTAGGAAACCCCAAGTCACTGATAACCTCAGAATAGTATTCAGAATAATATTCTCTTTCATATCCAACATTTGGAAGAACAGAAGACCCTGAGCTTTTGGTGGATCCCCAGCCACGTCAACATCTCTGGCAACGACTCAGACTATTCTTGGCAGCAGAATCAGCGAAGTTTCAGCACTATTACCAGTCACATTCCACCAAGCCTCTGCCAGTTAAAAAGGCACGTCAGAAGATTCTCATATGAAGTTTTATTAATAGAACGCCGTGCATGGGTAATTACCGGATCCCCATCAACAAGTTGGTACAAAATAATGACCGACTACAATCCCCCATTCTCAGTCACCACTCTTTCCAGAAACTCAGCTGCCATCTTCCACAGACTCCGCTTAGGATACAGATGCAATTGGGAGACAGACCTAAGAGTTCCTAAGCCGTGGACATTGTGCGACATAGTCACAGAAGAGCCTGTAATCCACTACATTTTGGACTGCCCTAGTATCCAGCAGTTACGACTTCAGCAGTACTACAGCCCCCACAGAAGAGATCAAGGACACTACAGCTGCTAGATGCCTTACCGACATTCTCAACCTACCGGACTCTCTTCAGGTATTTACCAGTGCGCCTCCTCCTAGATAAACAGTTAATGCATTAATTAAAAAAAGAAAAAAAAAAATCAACACCTCCACAGTTACTCTTCCGGGTGGCATAAGTGTAACCCGGGCTAGTCATGTTTCACCTTTATTATATGCAGACCAGCAAATGTAACAACAACAACATTACCACAGTTAGTCACTTTGCCCGTTTCAGTCCGCCTAGTGGTCGTGGGATCAGCATAAAAAATTATAAACGAAGAGTTGCCTGTGAGTATGGGAGTGCATATCTATCTATCTATCTATATATACATACATACATTTCTTTGGTTGTTTTATTCTTGTTCCTTTTATCAATGTTATCCCCATTATCACCATATTTCTTTTATCATGATTTATGTAACATGCTACCTTTTCGTTCCCCTCCCATTTGCAATAGTCCGACTCAAGAACTCAGCGCCCCACGATTTTTTTTTTTTTTTTTTATTCATACCACTTTATTCTTTTATTACAAACTATCACTCACATCACCTCATCCCACATCTCATCTCACCCGCTCCCCTCCAGCCTCTTTCTAGATTTATTTCTCCTTTACCATCCATTAACCACGTTTTATGTATTCTAACTTTTATTTCTCACTCTGCCACTGTAACCCCCAACCTCTTTTTTCCCCTTACTCTTGCTTTACCTTGACCATAGCAGTAGAAAACAAAACATAAAATTAAATAATAAAAGATAGATAAATATAAAACTTAAAAATAACAAAATAAAATAATCAGTTAATCAGCTAATAGTTAATTCAGTTGCATTCAGTTTAGTTAATAAGTGAAGTTTAGTTAATAAATCGTTCCTCGTTATTCTCTAAAATTAAATGAAAATTAAATAACTATAAAAAAATTCAATTACACCTTTCTATTTTTGTCCATCTAGGTACTATAAAATAAAAATAATCATAAAACGTAAAACTAAGAATAAAAAAATAATAATAATAAATAGATAAATATATATATGTATGTATATATGTATATATATGTATATATATATATATATATAGTATATATATATATATATATATAAGATATATATATAATATATATATATTATATATATGTATATTATATATATATAAGAGGTGTTACTTTAATTAGATATATAATAATTTTTCCAGACATAAAGGAGAAATATAAAACATTTTATCCATGCAAGAGGTCCCCCCCCTACTTTTCTAACCTATAACCCTTAAATTTCAACGCTTTACCTCCCCCCCCCCCGTCGATTTCTTCACCCTTTTACTCCATTATTTCTCATATATATATATATATATATATATATATAATATATATATATATATATATATATATATATATATATATCATATATATATATATGTATATATATCTATGTATATATATATATATATAATATATATAATATATATCATATATATATAAATATATACTATATATATATATATATATATATATATATATAGTAGAAGGTTGGTTTGGCATCTGCTATTTGGACTGGTGTCTTATCTCTTTGGGAAGTGTTTGTTGTGGGTGTGAGTGCCTACAGGTAAGGCTGGGTGCTGGAAGTGAATTGGAGATCACGGGGGAGCCGGCAGGCTTCCCAGTCGGTTAAGGACTGGGTAGTCCTTGTGTTGTTGCTGCTGTTGTGTGTCCCTCTGGAGGGTCGGGGAATGCTGATCTCGGTTCCGTTGTTGTTACATTAATCCGGGCATGACTAGCTTATGCCACCCGGAAGAGTAGTGTTTTGATGATACCTATCTGGCTGAATAGGGATTTTATTAATATTATTATTATTATTATATTCTAGCATCAAATGTTTATCTCCGAGGAGGCGCACTGGTAAGTGCCTGAAGGGAATTCTGTAGGTTGAGAATGTCGATAAGGCATCTGGCATTTGTAGAAGCAGTGTCCATGATCTCTTCTGTCCGGATTGTGGTACAATGTCTATCTCCCAATTGCATCTGTACCTCAAGAGTCTGTGGAAGATGGCAGCAGAGTTTCTGGAAAGAGTGGTGACTGAGAATGGAGGATTGTAGTCAGTGACTATTTTGTACTAACTTACTGATGGGGATCCGGCAATTACCCATGCACAGTGATCTGTTAATAAACTTCATATGAGGTTCTTCTGCGTGCCTTTTTAACTAGCTGACGGTCTTCTCCTGTTCTTCCAATTGTTGGATATGAAAGAGAATATGTGCGACTAGTCTGAGGTTATCAGTGACTTGGGTTTCATAAGGAACTGCAAGGCAGAGAGACAGTCAGTGAAGATATGTATAGTTGAGTGTGTAGTAAATATCGCATGTCTGAGAGCTAACTTGATGGCATATAGTTCAGTCTATAGAGTGGATGCTCCATTTAACATGCAATGCTCCCCTCAATCTGCAGTGGTCTGATCAACAGAACCATCAGTAAAGATGATGAGAGTATCTTCTGCTTTGAGTGTATCTATGTTTGCCTCTAACTGTGCTATCATGACAGGAGTACACAGAGCTTTCGTAGTGGAAATGGCATTAGTGTGTATTGATATTTTCCAATATCTCCATGGAGGGGGTGATGGGTATCTATTCCCCTTGCTGTTAGCATAGGTACTGTGTTGAAGAAGTGGAATGCTTCAGTTAACTTACAGTGCCATCTGAAGTTATGGTGTAAATCTCAGTTATGGTGTAAATCTCAGTGATGGAGCATATGGTTGATTAATGTTAAGGATGTAGGCCTGATGCATATGATCATCTTGGGACAAAGAGTGACAGATATTTGTCTGATTTGGGTGTCGAGCGATAGTAAGTAAGACTTGACTCTTAAGGTAACTAGTCTCGTCCATCATGGCCTTATTCTGTATGGTCTCCAGAGAGACCATTTGGTCGGGGTTGAGTGTTAATAATGCTGGCGTGCTATAGTCCAGTAAGGATCGAATTGCATGTGTGTAGAAAAGTCTTAAAGAGTTAAAACCAGCACCTGTCTTGCAAGAGGTAAGCTTCCTTAAAATGCTGAGGCAGAATTTTGTTTTGTCTAGTAGGATTCGAAGGTGTGTGGTGGCTGACAGCTCAGAATTGAAGAATATGCCTAGGCACTTATATAATGGAACCCATTCAAGGGGTATGTTACCTATATAGAGCTGGCGACAAGTGGTTACTCTTCAAAGCTGAAGTGCTTTTGATTTTTCTGGGTTGACCTTAAAACCAAGCTCTCTGCATGTTGTTTCAAGCAAGTCTAGTGAAGACAGGGCATTTATATGACTGTGGGGGGCAATAACTACAAGCTGGATGTTGTCAGCATAGGCCAATAGCTGAACATATGTTGGAAATGGAATTTCTATTAGCTTCGAGATTAAAATATTAAAAAGAAAGGGGCTAAGGAGTCTTCCTTGAGGTGTCCCATTCTCAAACTCATAAGTGTCAAACAATTGGCCTTGGAACCTGACTCTGGTTTGCCTTCCAGTCAGGTAGTCTTGTATACAGCAAAAGGAAACTCCCTCTGAGGCCTTTTTCAGCGAATAAAAAAAGAATGGCTTCTTTATTGGCAAGTTCAAAAGCTTTTTCTAAGTCTAATAAGACAAAAATGCTGTCCTTTTCATCTAGAAGTGATAGGAGTGTAATGATGTTATCACCAGTGCCCGCACCTTTGTGGTATGCGAAGATATTTGGTGGAAACTCAGTGGTGAGATGCTGCAGTCTGTTGAGCACAGCATTCTCCATGGTCTTCCCAACACAAGACAGTAAGGAGATTGGCTGATAGAAGCTGTCTTGCACCTTGGGCCTAAATGGTTGAGGTAGGAATATTGGATCTTATCAGCTTCAGGGCCAGTATCTTTTTTATTGGATATTGCTTGTGTGAGTTCTTGCTCCATGAAAGGAGAGTTGCTTTCAGCCTGAGTGTGGATTGCATCATGTATTTGTTGCTGTAGTTTCCTAGTAATATTTTCTGGTAACTGGGAAGATTTGCTTCTTGCAGTAAACATGTTGCCTAGTCTGTCTGCTTCTTGCAATGGTTGTGGGGTATGGAAGACTTGGGTTTTCTTGATCCAGATACTGTTCTGAGTTTACCCCATAATTCTTGGAGGGTTGTGTGGGCAGAGATGCTCTCACACCAAGTAAGCCAAACTTTGTTTCTGACCGCAAGGACCTCACGATTGACTAGGTGTCTGAGGGCTTTAAAGGATTCGTGAATCTCTGGGGAGTTAGTTTTCCTTAGTAAATTCCTGAATAAGTGCATCCTTCTCTTAAGTTCTCCGATTCTCTCATTGTAGAAGCAACTGTTTTTGTGTGAGTGGTAAGTAGTGGTAGTTTTAGAGTTAGTCTTGTTGGCAGCTTCCTTAATAGCAGTGATGAAATCAAGTTCTAGCTGATGAAGCTCTGTTGCTGCAGTGTATTGAGCTGCCTAATCTTCAAAAACTGAGTAAACTATGGCCAGTTTGCTTTATTTAGACTCTGGTGGAGGAAATGGTATGGATGGCAGCTTTAGGTTGGTTATTATAGCAAAGTGATCAGAAGTAAGGAATGGGTGAAATAACCAGTCTGCATTGGATAATAAAGATGTGGAGAGGATGACTTGTCTGGAATTCAGAAGGGAAACATCTGGGAGTCTAGAAACAGCTTGATGTGTTGCCCTGTGTTATCTATTCTATAAGCAAAAGAAATGATGGGGTCATTCCAGTCGGGGTGGTGTGCATTAAAGTCATGGTTGGTTCATTCGCTGCTAAGTCAAAAAGTTCATCAAGCTCTAACTCACAGCTGGGATGAGGGGTGCGATATATATTAAATAGAGATAGGTCAGTATGGTGTAAAGAGAGCTAAATGCCTATGCTGTCAACTCATTCTCTGTATTCTGGTGCAAGTGTCATCAGCTGGCTATGGATTGAGTTTCTGATGAATATGGAAATACCCCTATATTGTCCAGGTATGAGTGGAAAGCTCTATAGTCCTTAATGTTGCAGGTTCCATTATCGGAAAGAAGGGTTTCCTGTAGTATGAGGATGTTGTAATTGTTTTCTGTGTTGGCTGCTAAGAGGGTTGCAAGATTTGTTCTGAACCCAAGTATGCTCCACTGTAAGATGCTGAGGGAGGGAGTCGATGAAGCTGATGCTGTATTATCCATTGGTCTGGAGTAATGACGGTGTGTGTGGACTGAAGATTGGTGAATGGCTGGCGTTCTAGGATTTCCA
>NC_051401.1:33461075-33463575 GCF_015228065.2 Penaeus monodon | reverse complement strand
TTGTATAAGGTTTTTAAATTTTTTTTTTTCTTTTTTTCTTTTTCTCCCCCTTTTTTTTCTAAATTAAGAGCATTTTTTAAAGGTAAGGTGTATAATTTTTAATAATTTATTTGGTTTTTATATATAGTATTAAGTACATGCGTATATGAGATTTTTTTCCCTCCCATTACTAGATGTGTTTTATATGTCTATTTATATATGAAATGAACATGATATAGATATTTGAGTTATTTGTCATGATGTTATTATATATGTTCCTGCAAATAACAGTATAGGTATTTCAAGTTATGTAAAATTTTCAGTAATATTATTGTTTGACTTAACAGTTATTATTATTATTATTATTATTGTTATTATTATTATTATTATTATATATATTTCTTTATGATATATATATTTTTTCATTATTATTATTATTTATTTTATTAAGTAAAGGTGTATAATTTTTATTCAATTAATTTAGCTGTTTTCTACAGATATGTAGTAAATACATACTAATGATATTATTTTTTTTGTTTTTGTACTAGATGTATTTTATGTGAATACTTATATACGTAGATGAGCATAATATAGATATCTGAGTTCCTGTTATCATGACCCTGTTATTTTGTGTACCTGCAAGTTACAGTGTTTGTGTTTCAAATTATGCAGAATTTCCAGTAATGCACCTGACTTTGCTCAGATGTGTGACTTTTGACTCTTCTGCAGTCTCCATCTGTGGCTGAATTATTCCAGAAAAAAAGGTTTAGTTGCCTTACTTTATGTGTGTGACTGCAGTTTCCATCCCAGATTACAGGAAATAGACTGTAGATGTCATCAGAGGTTGTAGGTTATTCTGCATGAAAGATACGTTTGTGTAGTTTCTTCCCCTGAGCCATACATAGCTTTGCAAATTGTAAACACTGTAAGAATAGTGAGAAAGTGCTGAGGCTTTTATGTGAAAGATTAAGGCAAGCATAATGAAGTGTAATGATGTTCATTTGTGGTAGTGATACTCTTTACTGTGGAGTTTTTCGTACTTTTTTTCTTGTGATAGGTTGAATAGGCTAAATACTTAGCATCAGAGTTTTATGTTCTTTACATTACACAGTGTTTATTGCAGATCAGTAAAATATGATCAGCATTTAGAGAAAGGATATTTAAGGGAAAAAAAGTATCACATATTGATCAGATATTTTTACTGTGTTCGCATATTATGGGGTATGTGCAATATCTCTGATAGGTGTGCCAAAGGGATTGATACTCCATTAGTTCTTCATTTTTTCTTTTATGTTTGTGTTTTTTGGTTCAGTATTATCATACTCAAAGACTGAAAGAAATATTTTGATTATGCATTTCATTAGCATCTCTCTCATGTTTATTAGGTAGTAGTATTGAATAAAGCATTTCTGTTTACTCTTATACATACATTAGTTAAGTAGAAATATTGGTTATTATTTGTAAAACAACAGTATTTTTAGTAGACCAGGTTTTAGATTTGACAAAACGAGTTACTAACATCTACATGGAATAGAGTACGAGTAATTGTTGTAGAATTTGTAACAAGAAATCTTCAAGTTGTTAGGTAATCTACAGGGTATTTCTGAGTCCATTATCTTTGTTTTAGCAACCACCCTAAAGTTACTTTTGAAGTACTTAATGACACATATCAGACTCCAAAATAATTCCAAAACAAATAAGTGACACTGGGATAATATTGCTTTCGTGCAATACTGATACAGATATCTGTTATTAAAGAAAGGTAAGTTTTGACCTTAAGAGCTGCCAATAAACACTCCACATCGTCTTCCATCAAATAGTAGTAACTCCTTGTGCTCTATTACTTACTGTACTAACAAGTAACTCACTCTTTGCCACTACTTTCAGTGGGAATTTTTTTCCATAGTATGTTGTAAGATATTAAATAGAGTAGAAAAGGTATGAATGAGAATGGAATATCTCTACAATTAAGGAGATGTATTTAACCAATTTTAAATATATCTTTGTCAGAAATACAGTATTTCTGATGAAGATATATTCAAAATTGGTTAGATACATCTATTGTATTGTGAAGGTTATTCATTCTCATTCATACCTTTTCTACATTTATCAACATGATATGGTTCATATTAAATAGAGCTTATTTAAAATTATCAGTCTTTTACTAATTTTTTCGATATGCCCTTTAGCTTTTTTGTAATAGTGAATTTGTCATGAAACATCTAACCCGTCCTGTTGTTGTTGTTATGATAATAGATGATAAAGTGAAATCAGGCTCGCTGAAAAAAGTGGTGGCTTTTAGATTTTGAATCCATTCTTGCATTACTTCATATATACAGAGATTAAGTAGAAATTTGCAGTTGTTAAAGGTTGTAGAAATTTAAAAAGTAAGTTCAGAATTTAGGGTTGTTATTCTTGGAATGAATTCAAGTAAGTTTCATTATAGTACACTCTCTGCTTATAAAAAACTTTTGGCAGATAGCAGGGAATGTGTAACTGAAATTATTTAAGACTCAGTTGG
>NC_051401.1:33428716-33460975 GCF_015228065.2 Penaeus monodon | reverse complement strand
TTACATATATCTAGTAGATTAGTATAGTATGATACTAGATATAGAGTATAGCAGTATATATAGATGAATACATATATTGGAAAGATATAAATATATGAATCTACTATATATATATTATATATATATATAATATTATATATATATATATAATATATTGGAACATGTATATATATATATTGGAATAATATCAGCTGAACAAATCCAATGCAGGACGTAGGCCTATCCCAATCTCTTCACTTTGCTGTCTTGCGTTTTTTGTTTCCAATCTTGGAGCCAAATTTGCGATGCCATCGTGCATTGGGCTGGCTAACTTGGCCCTCTTTATGTATCTATAGCCAGTCTGATATGCTTGCTTTTCATCTCTTCGACTGTCTACGACATATATGACTGCCCATTGCCATTTTTCTTTTGATGCTCCCTAGCTATATTGTCCACTTTGGTCTGTTTCGTGACCCACGGTGCGCCCTCATCCGACTCTCTTAGGTGGACTAATTCCCCAGCATTCAACTCTCCTCCCTTCTGGGCACTTTCCTACAGAAATTGGTTGTAGGCCATCATTCTGATCCATAGGGTATATACTTGGAGGACGCTTGGTTAAAGGACTTTCTTCTTGCAAAATAATGGCAAGAGTTCTTAGTATGTACCGTTGTGTGCCAAAGGCGTTCCAGCCTAGGCTGATGGGTCGCTAATTTCCTCTTCGCAAAATGTATGGTGTGTATGTGTGTACGAGTTGCCTAGGAATATATTACTTGTTCCACTGCTCTATGCGCTTCGCCTTGTACAATGTATCTATCGAGATGAAGTTACTGTTGAACATGATTTTTTTTTCGTTTTTTTTTAGGCGACTTTCAGATTTCTTATCAGATCGTTTATTAGTTGCTGCATTTCATTATGCAGATTAACTAAACAGAAACAATATCATCTACAAATATTATGTTGTTTAGAATTTCGCCTCCTATTTTGATGCCATTTCCGTTCATTATAGCTTCTTGAATATTCCTAAAGACAAATACTGATAAACATGTTTGGTGAGATGGTACCGACGCTTGTCTAACACCTGGTTAATGGTAATTTATCGGTTGTCGTGTGGAGATTGTGGTGCTGTCCCATCTTCGTATATATCTTCACAATATTTGCAATATACCCCTCTACTCCCTGTCTTCGAATAGCGTTCTAGTACTGCTGGTATTGTAGAGTCAAATACCTTTTCGTAATCGCTGAATGCCATACACAGAGGTTTCCTATATTCGTTTCCTCTCTCTCTCTCTCTCTCTCTCTCTCTCGCTCTCTCTCTCTCGTCTTATTTGGGTGAGCGTTGTGGATGTGAGTCTGTTGTGAGAATCCACTGCAGAAGCCGCTGTTCTGCTAGGCAGGTTCTGCATGTGGAGATGCGAGTAGTGATGACTTGTGAAACGATGTAAGTAAATGATAAGGAGGCATATGTTTCGGGTAGTTTTTTAGATCCTTTCGATCGCCATTTTTATGTATCAAAAATAATTGTAGCATTTTTCCGATGAGAAGGCATGTATTTGTTGACAAGAGTAGCTAGTTTCACTGTTGCAATTTCTCTTACATCTGTTATAAGGTCGTCATTATTCCGTCTTACATGGTGGAAAGGTATATGTTGATATCAAGAAGAGAGGGAGGTTGACTATTAATATCCACAAATTAACCAACCCCACCACAGACACACGCACAATACCACACACGATCCCCAGATACACACACACGTGTACAAATACGTGTCGTGGTGTGTGTGGCTATATAGATATATATATATAGATATATAGATATATTATGATATATGAGAATAGATATTATATTAGTATATGGTAAAATACACACACAATAAAAATACAGTTATGTTTTTATTTACACATAGATACGTATAGATAGATATATATATAGATACTATATATATATAGATAGATGATAATATAGTATAAATATTATATCATATATAGATATATATATGTATATATGTATTATATATATACTTATATAATATATATATATAATATAGTATATATCTATGATATATATTATATAGTAATATACTATACAAATATATATATATATATATAATATATATTATAGTGTATAATATATATATATATCATATATATAATATATATATATCATATGTAGTATGTAGGTATGAGAGAGAAAGAAGATAGCAAATAATCTAGCTGGGAAGTAGAGACATATGAAACTTTAGTAGGGAAGCGCAGAATAGATATGGTAAGTAAAGGTAAACAAGTGGATTTACACGTAAGCAGACTTTCCATTCGTTATTTTTAATTTGTTCTCTCACTTTCATAGTAATTCCTCTTAAATTACATTCTACATCTCAACTGATTCCACTTCGCAGAAAAACACAAGATAAACACGAACAACAAAACACACGAACCAGAGTGACACCACATTCTTCATCCAACTCTACTACGTGTCGTTCCCATCCACCTTTCCCCCAGCGTCCCACCCTATTGTTGTTCTAACTTTTTTTTACATTAATGACTAGTCAAGGATATTTTGTTACTGTTCTCGCAGACCCTTCAGGGGAAATCGAATGTTTTGTATCTGCGTCTTCTGTTGTGACAACGTCCCTATCGTACAGGATGACTTGTCTTATTTCGATCACGTTTGCAAAATCTCCGGGACAAGGTTGCCGTACATAGTGTGTTTGTAGACGGATCTCAGTCCTCCAGTAACGCAAGTTGTCTTCTTTTGTCATTCGTTGCGTTTTCGCTACCATAGCGCAAAAGAACATTTCAGTAATCTACGTACTCGCTGCCAAGCCATCCACGCCTGCGTCAGGCCGCGGATCAGTTGCCGCCCTGTCTGACATGCATGTTGTTCTGCTAAATCGGAGGACAAACTTCCCTCAGTAATCTGCGTGTTATCGCGACAAGCAATGTCTCCTTCTCATGTTGTTTCTGTAAGCCTGAGAACGGTTTTCCCGCAGTACTCGCTCGCAAACCCGAGGCCTGACGCCTCCACTCCACTAGTGTTCAAAGCCTGAGAGAACTTACCTCCATATTTTTAGATGGAACACAGCGTTCGACATCTATTAAGCAAGCATGAGACCACATTTACATGCTCTCTTCGCGGACTGTAGCATGCCATCTTACAGTTGGACCATGGCACTGATGATTTCAGGATGGGAGTTGCACTTCCATGCGATTGGGCCCCCCCGTGCCACGAGGAAAAACCGAGGTCAAAGGTTACGTGTGTTATCATCGTCAACGAGATCTGTTCGTTTCGAGCGTGCACGGGCTACCTGATTGCCCAAGGTGCACTGAATTTCCCAGAGCGGAGCTCGACCTTTCTTTGTACGACCTCGGGTACACGCCGACCACCTGATTGTTGGCGTACATGCCTTTAGCTTTACCTCCTGCAGAGAATGAGGATTGTACTCTGTGCTGGTTATATTATGGTTTCCCACAATTAATGAGAGCTTGACTATCACACTAGATCATTACACGAAACAACACAACACACAAACAGTTGCAACAACGCTCACACTGATCACATTCCACGAGCATTTTTCCCACAACTTGCAGCTCATTTGACACTTTCCTTGCCTCACACACCACATTCTACCATGCTCGATCCTTCGACTCTGCCTTACTGTTACAAACTTTCTTTCGTTCGTATGTCACCCATATCTAGAATACACTTTCATATTTAACATTTTACTACCCTCATGTCACACAAACTTATTTTTTGTGTGGTTTTGCAATCTTTTATATTTGTTATGTCTTCTGGTTGTATCGGAACTATTATATGTTCATTTTGCATATGTGAATTTAAATATATCGAAGTGAAAATAGAAAATACGCTAGACTCACTGATTTGCTTCCTACTCCACGGAAATCTTTAGTACAGAGAAAATAAGAATAGATATTAATGGTAACCGAACTGACCAACAAAGGTAGACTGAGGACAGGTGAATTTGAAAATAAATACTAGTATCTATTATAATAAGAATACGACTAAGTTATATATATGTCAGGTAGTGAGAATGTAGTTGAATTTTAACAAATGAAAGTGAGGCATTATATAGCAAATCCGTTTGTATCATTACATCACTGAGATATGGTTTTAAAGATTACAAAATCGTTTGATTCTAAATTCGATATATTTGCTAATACAAAGAATGTGTAAACTTGAATTTCATGGAGATGCCAGGAATATGTTTTTGAAGAAAATATGCAATTCGTGGTAGATATATTCTAGTCCCTGATACCACTGTATATAAGATATATATATATATATTATACTATATATATATATATTATTATATATCTAGGTTATATATATCTAGATATATATATATAATATATACTCATAGTATGAAGTATATACTTACGTCTCCCTTATATTTTGCTGTATACATTGATCAAATAGGTGTAGATATGCAAAAATATTTGAAAATAGGCACAACTACACACACAGGCTACTACATACATATACCAACATAACAGTGCAAATCCTTGTAGTAGAACATAGTACTCAGTAAAAAAGTAGTCGTGAATGATATTTAAACCGTGATAAATAATTTTTTTTAATATTCATACATTATAAAATCGCGTTTATAGTGCGTGCGGCTTTTTCTCGCCAGATTCTCGTAAATATATTCAACCACGATGAGGATGTTAGTGTATTCTCTAAGCCGGAAGAGCTCTTCAAGTTTACGATGTCGAGAAGGGATGACACAGGCTGGAGTGCGTGAATATTGGCCACAGGAAGTATTCTGGAAACTTTTGAAAACTCCTGATAAGAACGAAAAAATCATACGTATAAAAATGAGAATTGTTGTTTCGTGGATTGATCGTTCCAAAACCAAAACAAACGTACCAGTAAACACTTGAGTAAGGGTCACTGATTGTTATTAAAGTAGCATTTTCTTGGTTTAAATGGGTAAATCCGAATCCACTAAAATAAACAATCTAACAAATGCAGATGCCTTGCGCTTACATAATTCCTTATTTGGCCTACTATGTGATGCCATTATTCTTAGCATTGCCATGCTTACTACCACTATGAGGTGATGAATTACTCTTGTAAAATGTGGCAGTTACCGCTTGAGTTCTTCTACCCCGTTATTCCATGTGAAAACAGTGACCTGGTAGCCGCCAGTAAGGTAAAACTGTATGAACTGGAATGGTCCAGTCGTGTTAAATGACGTAGATCAATCGTGGGTATGTATACCCATATGTCATAGTAGAGGATAGCAGTGTGTAAATAGATAGTCGGCGTTTGTTTTCTATGCTAGAAATTGCGTCTTAAAAGTGGAAGGATGTAAATCAAGGTAAATTATGGAATCAATAAATGAAAGATTATCGCAATACTCAGTTTAGCGTCGTGCGTCGCGGCATGGCATAGGAGGAGCATGCATACATGGCACAGGGTGATGCCGTGATCACGAAGGCAGGTTCTACAAGGGCGAAGCCTCACCATTGTGCACATCAGTTGCGCCGACACCCAGCGATGTAACCCAAAAGGTGATGTAAATCGAGTGCTCCCGCCAATTTTGGTCGCGGGGCCTGCGTTCCCTATATAACATTTCGTAAAGGACAATAAGAAATGGTTCTAAATCACCTGTCACCAAGGCCAGTTTTTTCAATATTTACTGCATATATTTAATTAGGATAGTTGTCAAACCAGCACAGTTTTACGACAACACCATATTATCATTCCGAAACCACAAGTATTTACAGATCACTCCGTTGAGGATACTGATGTACTTTGTTCATACCAGTAGCAAGGTAGATTTTTATATGGATCAAAAAGCTATCTTATTATGCTGTTCCAAAACTATATAAAAAGGTTATTGGTGTATAGGTACTTTGAAGGTAATCCTTTTCATTTGACATTCTCGACAACATTACGACTTCAGCAGCTATAGAAGGATATAAATTATATTATAGATAGATATATACGACTACGATATATATATATAGAATATATTATATATTATATATATTTATTAATGTGTATCAGTGAATGTATTCAATGAGATAGATAAAGAAACATAGTTTGAAGTAACTGAAATGAGATGTGTATGCGAGATATATTATTGCACACAAACTATACTGATTTTTCTGTGCTAAAGCGCATATTTCTGCTTCATTTTCTTCATTATTAAGTTTTCTAGGGTATATCCATTATCTTATCCAATGCATTTTGTCAGTAAATGACTTTTGTCGCCTTGTTATCAGATTTTTGATGAGGACAGATTAGGCAGTTACTTATAGTATGAATATTAAATGTCAAAAATATTAGCAGTGTACGGTTAAAATTTCTAAGACGAAATTGTGGGTCCTGGAAAGAATCTAATTTCAAGAAAGAGGAAATGGTGATTTCGCTCAGTAACTAAAGTATTTAAAAAGTTGCAATCTTCAATTATATGGCTTATAACATTTGAACATCGAAGTGGACTTATAGAAAAATCCGACGTAGGACATCATTTGAGTGTTACGTTTCCACAGTAATCTTTGCAAAGGTCGAAAGATTTATGCGTTTTTTTTTTGTTTTTTTGTAAAACATCATTTAATTTAGGATAATAATAAACACCATTAATGATCACTAGATTGTTACTATGATTTTTCCAATTGATTTTCATATACACATATAAGAAAGAGCTGCTAAAAGAGGTAAAGAGCATAAAATATCTAGCTCATATGAAAAAAGGCCACAGGCATCTGGTGTTCCAGGTGGTCACCCATCAAAGTACGTGGACCCGAACTAACGTTGCTTACTTCGTGATCGGAACGAGAAGCGGTGCTTTCAACGTGGTATGATCGTTGGCAGAGGATGAAAAAAACATAACCAGATTCGTCCGGGTTAACAATTTTTCATACATCATTTAATAGAATGTAACCTTGTTTTGCAATAAATTCATTACTATGGCATTATCGCGGGTCGAGTGTGTGAAATTAATAACACATACTACTCGCCCCTATAAAATGAATCGTAGACGACCAGTTTTCACACAATAAAGTACATGTATGAAATACGGGGAGATAGTCAAGAAACACCATGACCAAAGGATTTTTAAAAAATCAATAAACGATAAACAGCAGATTCATTAATTATCACTATCGCTTTAACTTGGCGTATGGTTAGTGTTGCTATGTCATGACATGAGTAATGATGATGCTACTATAAATATATATCGTAGCATATTACTATCTATATATTTAGAATTATAACGTAGATTGTATATAATAAATGCAATGATATAAAGTGATTGTAATATGTATTTTTTTCTTATAGTATATGTAGCTATTAATACACCACAGGCATATAGATACAATTACAGTTATTTACTAGAAACCTTAGATTAGTTTAATCAATAGTTGCTATTTCGCCAACCTCAGTTGGAGAAGTATCTTCGACCGTTAATATTGGAAAATATTATATTGATTCAAGATAAAGGACGGGAGGTTCGAACGTATAATATACGCAAATCACACACACACAACACACACACACAACAAACCACCACCCAAAACACACAACATCACAACACACACACCACACCACACAACACACACAACACATACCCACACACCAACATTACACACACACATACACACACACAGACACAACGTGGTACAAATTACGGTAAATAATAACACATAGTAAGTATTATATTCAGGATATGATATATCATGGTAGATACATATATATAGTATATGAGATATATAACATATATAATATATAAAAAAAAATGTATATATTAATATATGTTAATACATATACTTATATGCATATATATCAATATGTGTGTGTTATATATATTATAATATATATGATATATATATATAATATACCTATACTATTACTTATATATCCCCAATATATATATATATATATATAACTATATACTATATATATCTATATATATAGTAAAGATCTTTATATGTATATATGAGAGAGTATAGTATAATACATCTCACTGCGAGAAGTAGAAGGAACGGTATAATGAAGAGCGTCAGTTAGGGAAGCGATGATATATTGTATGTTTAAATGATATACAAGCAGACTTCACTTTTTTCTCTCTCTCTCACACTCCATAATTAATTCCTCTTGAATTACAGTTCTACAATCTAACCTGCATTCCACTTTCGCAAAAAATATCACAAGAAAATACGAACAAACACACGCACGCACTAATATGTGACACTTCCATCACTCACTCTCCCTCCGATCTTGGACTAAGATGCATAGTTATTTATCGATCAATAATCAGCCTGTCCTCAGTATTAATTTGTTGGCAGTTCGGTTATCATTTATACCTAACTCTGGTTTCTCTGTCGAAACTCCAAAATTCTGTGCCTATTACTAAAGATTTCCGTGGTGGGGAATAATTCAGTGAAGATAAAATAAATATAATTATTACTAATAAATAAATAATTATATTATTTAGTATCTATCTTATAGTAGATGTATTATGAATATAACGGATTATATAGATACTGCTGTTAGTAATCATAATTATGATATGAATTGATAAAAGCACTAATAAATGTATGATGATAAAAATCCATCACCAATCATCGATCATGGTAATATTCAATAGTTGTTTTTTTCTCTCTCTCTCTCAAAAAAATTATATGTTATTGTTTCTCGGTCTGTTTGTCTTTCTCTACTGCTCTGTATTGTAAGGCATCCCTTTCATTTTTCTTATACAATCTGGTCATTTCTCACAACACATTGATAAATGTGTATTAAAACGTCTTGATCAAGTCATTCTTAGGTCTATTCAATGTACAAAAATGAATTTAAACGAAATATTCGTTTATGATATTCTCTCTAGACACGAGGTGCGTTACTGTTGGTTATTAGCAATTATTTGCTTTAGGCTAACAGCGTAGCGTACTTTATAATTTGTATTTTGGAGGAACGCTGGAGAAAGATCAGCCAGAACAAAAAGTGTTGCATATCAAAAATAGAACGTTTTCTCGAACACTACAGATATATGCGGCTGGAGAAATTTAAGCGCAAGAGAAAATGGTTGCCCACCTAAAAAAGGTAAACGTTTTCTTGACAAACATAAGCAAGCGCTATCGTTTTCACGCCTGTTGTATGGATGACTGATTCCTTATCATCTCCGGCGAGGCCTGGGAGGTGGGTGTCTTTATCCGAATTGGAAAAGACATATATATAGACTTTTTTTTTTTTTTTTAATCACTTAGATCCTCGGCAGCAGCATCGTAAACGTTTCTGACGTCCCACTTGCACGTAAACTGGTTAACACCTGCTCGTGTTTGGGCGGTTCACGAAGGTGTTCTGCACCGAGATAACGTCCCCCGCCTCGGAGGTCAGAGGCACTCAGGTCGGCGCTATGCCCCCCCCAAGAAAGGCAGCAGCAGGGCCACTAGTATTAAGGAAATTCGACCTAAGCTGGTCGGAGGCGCAGCCACAAAGATGCAACGACTCGGTAGCTGTTTTGTTTTCATTTGATAATAAAAAGATGAGAAAAAATAATTCTTATCATTATAAAAATTACTAATTATTGGTTATTCATTCTATTAATTTTATTACTTATTATTTCTTATTATTTATATGTCTTTTGATGCTTAATATTAGTGTTATTGTTTTATTTATTTTTTCTAGTATTTATTATTATTTATTGCTATATCTATTATTGTAAGTTTTCTCTAACCTTTATATTTATTGTGTTACGTATTGTTTGTTTTTATGACTTGATCGATTGTATATATCTTTTCATGTATTTATATTATCTTTACCTTATCATATGTTATTTAGTATTTCTTTACGTAGATTAATCGCAGTTAGTTGTATAATCATTGCTGTGAGCATTACTCATTATTAGCATCGATTTATCTTTTGTATTAGTTATAAGTAACTCGTTTTTGTTTTCGATTTGATAATAAAAAGGATAATAATAAATATAAGTAATCACTGTATTTGTCTTGTAGGCAATTATTGTTGTTATTATTATTGTTATTATTTATTATTTATGATTATGATTTATTGTATTATAGTTATTTATCACATCATTGATCATTATTATCAATTAGTTATTTATTATCATTTTATCTTATCATCATATAATTATTACCTTATCATTGTTTGTTATTATTATTACTATGATGTCACTGATGATAATTATACTATTTATATCATATGATTTATCAGTTGAATTATTATTTATTATTGTTGTCATTATATTTGTGTGTTGTTATTATATATTATATTATTATTATTATTGGATTTAATATTCTTAATGATTATCACATTTATATCATTCATAATGATTATTAGTGTTATTCTTATTATCATTCATTAATTATATTAATGTATTATGATTATTAACTATTAATGTAATAAATTATTATTACATTAATATAGGTTAATTACTAGTTTACTTATTATTATTATTATGATTATGTTATTACTTATTATTAGTCATGTACCGTATTTTAGTATATCATTATTATGTATGATCATCATTATGCTAATAATAAAGTATAAATCTTACTATAATGATGATGATGATGATAATAATAATTAATAAACAACAATAAATAAACCGATTGCATTGCGCATTCAAAACAAAACACTTGGCGCCATGTCTTTGTAGTAGTTTGCCGTAGATGGGGAACAACAGTGGATCCTTCAAGTGGGATACGAAATTTACCAAGGTTTTGCTTCGACACTGGGGACCCTGAAAAATACAAACAAATGGCCGATAAGAATGTGACAAGCTGGCGAATTTCATCCAATAGGCAATGAAAGGCCATATTTAGACTTTCCTGGGGATCAGTGCCCTGGAGGACTCAAATGTAACTATCACTGTCTCCTAATATATGGTTGATGCGATTATTTTCCACACGGGACTCTCAAAACAAACAAACTTGGCCGTAATTGAACAAGCTGGAGATTTTTCAACTCTAAATGGTTAAAACAAAAATTGCATCTATGCAATATTGTCGGGACAATAAGTATCTACATAATACGGTGGTCCGACAGAGCAATGCCCGAAAAATATCCAACAGACACGAGATACGACAACGAAACTAGAAACACAATTATCACGCGTGAGCTCCAAAGCGAGAGAGCGTGTTCTTGTGTTGAAAGTGCTTTCTTGCAATTCGGTCAAACTCTTTTTTCACGCGCAGCAAACTTGCAAGTTCTTTCCCAACTTAAACAGTCCATTGTTATCTCACCAATCAAACGGCAAAGTAAGACAAAAAGAGGTGTTCGTGCGACAAAGCATGCAATGTCGGCGAATAGCACTTAATGTGATGGAGATACGGTGCCGGAACAAGAACATCAACACAGCGTATATTTATTGTGTTCCTATATTTTTCAAATATGCTTTGTGGAAGAATAAAACTTTCTCTTAAGAGTTGATATTATGATTCTATGATTTTCTTGAAACACACGCACGACACACACACACCACACACACACACACACCCACACACACAGTATATATTATATAATATATATAGACTCCTCCTCTTGTCAAGCATTCATCACTTTATATATATATATATACAAAAATATATATAATCATATATATATAATCATCTATAATCTATAATAATATATATATATATGTGTGTGCTTGTGTGTGTGTCGTGTGTGTGTTGTGTGTCGGTGATTGCGCGTGTTCAAAAATCTAAAATATGAATATCAACTCTGACAAGAAAGTTTTTATGTCTGCCCACAAACAGATATTTGAAAAAAAAATATAGAAAACAATTAAAAATATACACGCCGCTGTGGGATTATGTTCATGTTCCGCACCGGATCTCATCTACATTAAGGCTATTCGTCCGGGGCATGCATGCTCTTGCGCACACGAAATAACTTCGTTTATGTCTTACCTTGGCCGTGCTGGTGGATAACAAATGGACTGTTTTAAAGTGGCGAAACGAATTCGCAAGTTTTGCTGCGTGAAAAAAAGAGTTGACCGAAATTCGCAAGAAAGCACTTTCAACTAAAGAACACACTCTCGCGCTTGAGCTCACGCGATAATTGTGTTCGAGTTTAAGTTTTGTCGTCTAGTCTCTGTCTGTGGGATATTTTCGTTGGCTATTTTCTGTCGCGGACCACCTATATAATGTAGAGCCGTCATTTCCCGGACAATAATTGTACAGGATGCAATTTTTGTTATCCATTTAATTGAAAATATCCAGCTGGTCAAATACGGCAATTGTTTGTTCTTAGCAGAGCGTCCACAGTGTGGAAAAATAAATAGCATTAAATAGACTAGAGAGTGATCCAGTACCATTGAACTCAGGGCATGAGCCCCCAGGAAAGTCTAAAATATGGCCTCTTCCTTGGCTATTGAAAATGTCTCCTAGCTTGTCATTCTTCGGCAAATTGTTGGTTTCAGTGGAGTCCCCGTGTCAGCAACAACTTGTAAATTCGTTCCAAATCTGAAGGAAATCCATTATATCCCCATCACGGCAACCTAGACAAAACATAGGCGCCAATGTCGGGTGTTGTGAATGCGCAAGTGCAATCGGGGGGGTTTAGGCGATTATCATTATGTGTTGTAGTATGTATTAATTATCATCATCCATCATCAACTTATAGTAACGATTAATAAATTGTTCAGTATTACTCATGATGATCATAATAATATGTACTATAATAATGATAAAATAATATAATAAATAAATATAATAATAGATAATAATAGAATAATAATAGTTAATAGGATAATAATTAATATATAATAAAATAATATAATAATAATAATAATAACAACAACACTAATAATGACACAATAATAAATAAATAATCATATAAATCATATGATTAAATATATAATTAATAACGTAAAATCAAAGTAATAATAATAACAAACAATGATAAGATAATAATGATAATGATGATAAAGATAATGATAAAAATAATAATGATAATAATGATAATGAGATAATAATAATAATAATAATATAATAATATAAATAATAATAACAATTAAATAATAACAAACATAATGTGCAACCAATACATGATAATGGATACAGTAAATAATGATAATAATAAAATAATAATAAATTATATATTAATCCTTTTTTATCCCCAAATCGAAAACAAACGGTTATTAATAATAATAACAATAAAAGATATAATGAAATATATGATCAAGAGATGGATAAGATTATAAACAACTACTAATACCTATAGAGAAATAATAATAAATAATAATAGATAATACTACAATATATAAAAGAGAATAATAAATCTAAAAACCAAAAAAATAAAAAATAATAATAAATAAGAAAGTATAATAGATATATAAGAAAATAATAATAAATAATCAAAAAAAAATCACTCACAAAAAATAAGAAAATAATAATAAATAAAAGACAATAATAAATAATAAAAAATAATAAATAAGAAAAATAATAAATAATAAACCAATAATTATTAATTATAATGATAATAATTTTACTTTCATACTTTTTTTTTATTATCTACAATTGAACAAAAACAAAAAGCTACCGAGTCGGGGCCATCCGCACCAGACCGATTAGCGAAGTATTAATTCACGAGTGGACTGCAGCGCTGCCTGTTTCGGCATAGCTGCAGGACCTGAGGACCTATGCCCTCGATGGAGGGGGACGTTATCTCCGTGCAGGACATTCGCTGTGAACCGCCCACCGCCCTAACACAGAGATGTGCTTCACCAGATAGTATTGCTAAGTGGGCAAGTTCTAGTGCACACGTTACACGATGCCTGCTCGAGGAGTAGCGTGAAGTGCTTAAACAAAAAGAAAAAAAAACGTACATATAGTGTATTTCAACACTCGGATCATCAATGACAACACCTCCACACCGTCGACGAATGATAAAATCAGTCATCCTAACAGGCGTAGACAACGATAGCGTCTTGTTGTGTTGCAAGGAAAAACGTTTTTTTTACTTTTTTTAGGGGAAACATTTTCGTTGCGTTAAATTCGCCAGCTCCTATATCTTGTGTTCGAGAAAACGGTTTAGATTTTATAGCAAAAATTGTTGTTTCTGCTATCTTTTCTCCCGTCTCAAAAATACACAATTATAAAGTAACGCTACGCTGTTAGCCGTAAGCAAAATCTGCCTAATAACTACAACAGTAACTCACCTCGTGCAGAGAGAGATATCATAATAACAAGACATGTATGGCTGCTTCTACAGTCTCCATTTTTAGAAGATGACATATGACCGAAAAATGATTGATCAAACGTCTTAATACCAACATAGTTATAATGTTTGGAGGAATATGACAAGATGCCTCGCCGTCTCAATGCACAAAATGAAAGGATGCTTGACACTAGACAGGACAATAGTTAAGAGAAAGATAACACAGACAGAGAAACAACATAGCACAGATAATACACGCAGTGACGATGATGAAGAGAGAGAAAAAAAAAATCAATTGATGATGACTCAGAGGATGATGGTGATGCACTTTGTTATCTATCATCATTTACTATTGCTGTTCATTCACGTCGTAGTAAGTATCCAATACTTGAGGAGTCACTAATCACTTCCAGCTAACGTAAGGAATAATAAGTACTAAGAACTTAATAATATATAATAATATAAGAATTAAGTACATTATTCAATATTAAACTACATATATAATTATTGAATCTATTATCTTCACTGAATTACCTTCCCCACCACGGCACATCTTTGTCAGCAATATGGCACAAGATTCATTGAGTTTCGAAGAGACAACCAGAGTGAGGTATAAACTGATAACGACTGCCAACAATATTATAGAGGACAGGTGATTTTTGAGATAAATTACTATCTATCATTATCCAAACAGGCGAGCGGAGGGGAGTGAGGGAAGTGTCACATATGAGTTTCGCTGCGTTTGTTTGTTCGTATTTTCTTGTGATTTTTGCGAATAAGGTGGAACTCAGTTGAGATTGTCTAGAATGTAGATAGTTCAAGAGTGACAATTAATTATGGAGTGGAGAGAGAGAGAAAAAAAAAGGGAAGTATGCACTTGTATACATTACTATACATATATATCTTTCGCTCCTACCTGAAAGTTGTCATATACGCCTCCATTCCCAGTGAGATGTTCTATGACATCTGCTTCATATATACATATATATAGAGAGACAGATAGTATAACGATTATTTACCACGCTACCTCCGTTACTAATATAACTTATATATGATCACTAGAGCACTTAATATATGTAGTCTACTTAATCTAATACTTAGATCCGCTATATATATAGCTATACCGAACACGAGAATAATATACACACAAACATATGAGACCTTATATAATCGCAATCATGACTGTATATAATAATACATTATAGTAGTATCTATCTACATGTTTTTAATGACTAAGACTATAACCTGTAATAGTCCTAATTACTTAAATGAATCATATACCTATATGGAAATATATACATGTGCTACTATAATTTACGTATTTGTAGACGTCTGTGGTGTATGTGTGTGTGTATAGTGTGGTGGTCGGTATGTGTGGGTGCGTAGGGGTGACTGTGTGTGTGTAGGGTAGTAGTGATGTTGTGTAGTGTAGTGTGTGTGGTGTGTGTGTGTGTGGTGTTGTGCGGATCGTGGAGCCGGGTAGTGTGTAGTGGTGACTATAGTCTTGCGCATTACATTAATATATAGTAACTCCCGTCTTATCTTGAATACAACGATATAATATACTGTTCCAATATTCACGGTCGAGGACTACACTTCTCCAACTTGAGGTTCGCAAGTGAGCACAACTATGATGCAAATACAATCATAAGGTTCATGAGATAAATAAACGGGTAGATGATATCTATCATGCCTGGGGTGTTCTATCATTAGCTACTATCCTATACATACGTAACCAAGAATCGAAATACCTAATGATCATAGACATCTTGAGAGCTAGCTTCCGCGTGCTGTATGTAAACACCACGCACAAATATACCGGTACGTAAGTGTCCGCTTTATAGAAAACTACTAACGATATGCTAATAGGCTCGTTCAACGATTAACGCTGAGAGATAAATAAAATAGATATGGAGGTCAAGCATGCATCACTAGTAGTCATTGTACGATGAATAGCAACACATAAACAAGACAAGTTAAGCGCATAGTGATAGACAATTATAGAATCCTGCTAATGAGTATCGTATTATTGATTTTTTTAAAAAGTCTTTGTCCAATGTGTTGACATATGATCCCGTTTATACAAGTTACATTATTGGTTGAACTTGGGTGCGTCTAGAATTCAGACTTTATAGGGGCGGAGTCTATGTGTGTATATTTCACACACACGTCGACCCAGGCGACCAACACTATCATTGTCATCAATAGTAATCTGAAGTTTACGCGTTGCCCAAACCAACTGAACAAGTATGAGTAGTAAATTTGAGTCATGAAAAAAATTGCTTAACCACGAACAGAATCAATGGTTAATGTTTTTTCTCATACTCTGCCACAACCGAATCCATGTACCAAAACAGATTAGAATCGATGACAACCACGCTTCTACAGTTCCGAATCAAAGAAGTTAAAGCAACGTTAGGTCTGGAGTACTTTGATGGGTGACCACCTGGGAACACCAGATGCTGTTGGCATTTGTCATATGAGCTAGATATGTTATGTATTACCTCTTGTAGCAGCTCTTTTATATTGTGTAATGAAAATCAATGAAATCATAGTAATAAAGTGATTAAGAATGTGTTATTAAGAATCATTATTAATATGATGTTTTACAAAAAAAACCAAAAAAAAAACGCAAAATCTTTCGCCATTTACACAAGATTACTGTGGAAAGTAAACAACTCAAGAGTCTACTCGATTTTTTTCTTCTAAAGTCCACTTCGAGGGTTCAAATGTTATAAGCAATAATGAAATGCCATACTTTTAAATACTTTATTATGAGGAATCAACCCTTTTCTCTTCTTAAATTTAGATCTTTCCAGGACCCAACAATTTCGTCTTAAATTAACCGTAATGCTATATTTTAAAATTTAATATCACTATAGTAAATGCAGAAAAATACTGTCTCTCAAAATCATAAAAGGCGACAAAAGTTAATTCTGACAAAAAGTGCCATTAGGATAAGATAGAAGGATATTACCCTAGAAAACTAATAATGAAGCAAAAGTGCACTCAAATTATGCGCTTTAGCACAGAAAAATCAGTATAGTTGCAATAAATTATTCCGCATACACATCTCATTTCCAGTGACATCAACTATTCTTTATTCTCATGAAATACGATTCACTGAACTACATGTAATATATATACATACGATATAGGATATATATAGAGATATATATATATATATATATATATTCTCGATATTGCTTTATACTATGCTGATAATTTGTCGAGAAATGGAATGAAAAGGATTACCCTTCAAAGACCTTAACAATAACCTTTTAATAGTTTGGAAAAATATAAAGATACTTTTTGATCCCATATAAAAACTACCTTTGCTACTGTATGAACAAAAGTACACAGTATCCTCAAAGGAGTGATCTGTACAAATATTGTGGTTTCGGAAGATATATGGATGTTTGTCGTAAACTGTGCTGGTTTGACAAAACATCCAATGAAAATATGGCAGGTTTAAAATATTAAAAAGCCTTGGTGGCAGGTGGATTTAGAACCATTCTATTCTTTAACGAATGTTATAAGGAACGCAGGCCCCCCGCTACCAAAAATTGCGCACTCGATTTAATTCACATTTGGTTAATCGCTGGGAGTCGGCGCCAACTGAGTGCAATGTGAGCTTCGCCCTGGGAGAACCGCCTTCTTGATCACGTGCATAACCGGTGCATGTATGTAGCTCTCCTAAGCCATGCGCGACCACGACCGCTTAAACTGAGAATGCGATAATCTTATTTATGCTCTCATAATTACTCTGGATTTACAATCCTTCACTTTTAAGACTTAATTTCAGCAACGGCCCCTACTCATCTATTTACACACGCTATCCTCTACATGACATATGGTATACAATACCAAGATTGTCTACGTCATTTAACACGACTGAACATTCAGTTCATACAGTTACCTACTGCTGCACCAGGTCACAGCGGTAATGGAATAACGGGGTAGAAGAACTCAAGGAGGTAACTGCCAATTTACAAGAGTAATTATCACACTCATAGTGGTAGTAGCAGTGGCAATGCTAAGAATAATGGCCATTCAAAATAGTAGGCCAAATAATAATTATGTAATATCGCAGAGGCATCTGAATTTGTTAGTTGTTTATTTTAGATGCGGATTAAACCATTCTCGAAACCAAGAAAAGGTACTTTAATAAACAAGCAGTGACATCACTTCCAGTTTACTGGTAATTTGTTTGGTTTGGAAACGATCAATCCACGAAACAACACAATTCTCATTTTTATACGTAGATTTTTTCTCTATCAGGAGTTTCAAAAGTTCACGAATACTTCCTCGTGACCAATATTCAAGCACTCAAGTCTGTGTAATCCTTTCTGAAACATCGTAAACTTGAGAGCCTCTTCTGTTAGAGAATTACACTAACAGTCCTCATCGTGGTTGAAATATTACGAGAATCTTGGCGAGGAAAACCGGCACGCACTATAACGCGATTTTATAATGTATGAACATATTTTTTATCCTGGTTTAAATTCATTCACAGACTACTTTTACTGAGGACTATGTTCTACTACAACGGTTTCACGTGTTAATGTTGGTATATGTATGTAGTAGCATGTGGGTGTAGTTTGGCTATTTTCAACATATGGGCATTAATCGACACCTATTTGATCAAAATGGTAATACAGCAAAATATAGAGGGAGACGTATGTATATACTATAACATGGATATATCTATATATATATATATATATATAGATAGATATATATAATATATATCTATATATTATATATATATATAATATATAGTATATAAGGGGTATCAGGGACTAGAATATATTACCACGAATGCATATTTCTTCCAAAAAACATATTCCAATGCATCTCCAATGAAATTCACGTTAACATTCTTTCGTATTAGAAAATCATCGAATTTAGGAATCAAACGATTTTTGTATCTTTAAAAACATTATCTCAGTGATGTATGATACAACTGAATTGCTAGTATGCAATGCCTCACTTTCAAGTTGTTAAATTCAACTACATTCTCACTTACCTGACATATATATACTTAGCGTATATTCTTATTATAATAGATAATAGATTTATTTCAAATTCAGTCCTGTCCTCAGTCTTACCTTTGTTGGTCAGTTCGGTTACCATTATATCTATTCTGATTTCTCTTACTAAAGATTTCCGTGGAGTGGAGCAAATCCGTGAGTCTTAGTCGATTATTTTCTATTTTCACGTCGATATATTTAAATTTCAACATATGCAAAAGGAACATGATGGATAGTTCACGATACAACAGAAGACAATAACCAAATATAAAAGTTGCAAAACCACACAAAAAATAAGTTGTGTATGTGACATGGAGGGAGTACAAATAGTTTAAATATGAAAGTGTATGTATTCTAGATCGGGTTGGGACATACGAAAGAAAGAGAAGTTTTGTAACAGTAAGGCAGGAGGTCTCGAAGGAAGAGATGGTCGAATGTTGGTGTGTGAGCAAGAAAGTGGTCAAATGAGCGCAAGTTGAATGCTCGTGGAAGATGATCAGTGTAGAGCGTTGTTTGCAACTGATTTGTGTGTTGTGTCTTTTGATTTCGTGTTAATGATCTAGGGATAGCAAGGCCTCATCATTAATTGTGGAAACCAAGAAATATAACCAGCACAGGAGTACAATCCCAGTCTCTGCAGGAGGTTAAAGTAACGCAAGGTATACGCCCAAACAAGTCAGGTGTAGGCGTATGTACCAGAGGTAGTAAAATAAAGCGGTCGAGCTCAGCTACTGGGGGAAATGCGTGACCTGCAATTCAGTAGTCCCCGTGGCACGCTCGAAAACGAACAGGGATCTCGTTGACGATGATAACACACGTAACATTGACCATCGTTGCCTCGTGGCACGGAGGCGGCCCAACGCATGGAAAGTGCACCCATCTGAAATCATCAGTGACATGCCAACTGTAGGATGGGCATGCGACAGTCGCGAAGAGAGGCATGTAAATGTGGTCTAAAGGACATGTGCTGATAGATGTCGAACGCGTGGTCCATCTAAAAATATGGGAGGGAAGTTCATCCTCAGGCTTTGAAAAACTATTGGAGGGAGGCGTCAAGGCCTCGGGTTGCGAGCGAGTACTGCTGGGACAACGTTAGTCAGGCTTAACAGAAACAACCCATAAAGGGAGACATTGCTTGTGCAGATACACGAGGAGTTACTGAGGGAAAGTTTGTCCGCAGATTTAGCAGAAACAATGCATGGTCAGACAGGGCGGCAACCTGATCCGCGGGCCGTGACGCAGGGCTGGGATGTTGCAAGCGAGTACGTAATACAGATTAACTGAAATGTACTTTGCGCATATGGTAGCCGAAAACGAACCGAATGACAAGAGGAAAGACAACTTGCTTTACTTGGAGGACTGAGATCGTTCTACAAACACACTATGTACGGCAACCTAGTCCAGTGAGATTTTGGCAACGGACGAAATTAAAGGACAGGTCATCCTTGTACGATAGGACGTGTCAACAACGAAAGAGGCTAAGATACAAAAACATGCGATGTCTGAAGGGTTACTGCAGAGAACAGAACAAATATCTTGGACCGTTCATTAATGTTAAAAAAAAGTTCGCAAAATAAAGGTGGGTCGCGGGGGAAAGGGGAGGGAACGACACGGGATAGGGAGGGGAGTGAAGGAAGTGTCGGTCATCTGGGTTTCGTTTGGTTTTGTTTGTTCGTGTTCTCCTTGTGTTTCTCGAGAAAGTGGAATCCGTGAGATTGTAGAATGTAATTTAAGGGGACGAATATGAAAAGTGAGAGAAAAAATTAAAAACCCGAATGGAAGTCTGCTTACGGGTAAAATAACACTGTTGTACATTTATTACATATTATACCTTCGTTCCCTACCTCAAGTTCATAGTCTCTACTTCCCGCTAGATGTCTGTGCTATCTCTTTCTCGCCATACTACATACATACAGAATATAGATATATATATATGATATATATAGATATATATATATATTATATATATATAGATAGTATATATATATATATATATATATATATTATACATATATATATCATATATATCTATAATATATATCTATATATATATTATATATATATACATATTACGACTATGGTATATAAACATATGTGTATTGTGTGTGTGTGTACCTCTAAAATTTAAACCCTTCACCTAATATATATATTATAGATATATATATATATATAGATTATATATATACTAATATATATACAGATAACATATATATATATTCTACTATATATATATATTATATATATAATATATATATATAATATACATATAATCTATAATATATATACGATAATGTGTATATAAACATATGTCTATTTTGTTTGGCATGCTGGGTCGTTTAAATATATATATAATAATTATCTATATATATTATATATATATATATATATATATATATAGATATATATATACACACACACAAACCACGTATTGTACACGTGTGTGTATCTGTGTGATTCGCATGTGTGGTGGTGTGTGTGTGTGGGTTTGTGTGTATTTGTGTATATTATAGTCAACCTCCCGTCTTTGTCTTGATATCAACATTATCCTTTCCACCAGGTGAAGACGGAATTAATACAGACCTTTATAACAGATGTAAGAGAAATTGCAACAGTGAAACTAGTCTAATCTTGTCAACAAATAAAATGCCTTCTCATCGGAACAAATGCTACAATTATTTGGATACATAAAAATGGCGATAGAAAGGATCTAAAAACTACCGAAACATATGCCTCCTTTCATTTACTTACATTCTGTAACAAAAATTCATCACTACTCGAACATCTACACTGTCGAAGCCTGCCTAGAGAACAGGCCAGGCTTCGCAGTGGGATTCTCAACAACAGACAACATCCCACGCTCACCCAAATAAGAAAAAAGAGAGAGAGAGAAGAGGGAGAGGAGAGAGAGAGAGAGAGAGAGAGAAGAAAACGAATATAGGAAACCTCTCCTGTATGGCATTCATCGATTACGAACAGGTATTGGACTCTTAAACAAATAACAGCAAGTACGTAGAAGACGCATGCGAAGACAGGGAGTAGAGGAGGGGATATTGCAAAATATTGGAAGATATTACGAAGAGGGACAGCAACAACAAGCTCACACAGCAACCGATAAATACCAATTAAAACAGGTGTTAGACAGGTCGGTACCATCTCACCAAAAACTGTTTTAAGTTTGTCTTGAGGAAAATATTCAAGAAGCTAGATGGAAACGGAAATGGCATCAAAATAGGAGGCAATATCCTAAACAACATAAGATTGTATGATGATATGGTCTGTTTAGTTAATCTGCAAATGAAATGCAAGCAGCAACTAATAAACGATCTGAATAGAGAAAGTCGGAAAGTCGGCCTAAAAAAAAAAGAAAAAAAAAATCATGTCACAGTAGACTTAATATCGAATAGATACATGTACAAGGCGAAGCGCTAGATGGCAGTGACAAGAATATATTCCTAGGGCAACTCGACAGACAAATCATTTTGCGAAGAGGAATTAGCGACCCATCAGCCTAGGCTGGAACGCCTTTGGGCAAACACAGTAGCCTACTAGAAGCTCCTTGCCATTATGTTAAAAAGAAAAGTCTTTAACCATGCGTCCTCCCAGTTATACCCTATGGATCGAAATATGGACTACAACCAAAATACTGGAGAGGAAAGTGCCCGGAGAGGGATGGAGAGGTTGATGCTGGGAATTAGCCTAAGAGATCGGATGGAGGCGACTGGGGCTCAAGAAACACAGACAAAAGGGAAGATATACTAGTGAGCTCAAAAAGAAAAATGGCAAGGCAGGTCATATATGCGGAGACAGGACGAAAGATGAAAAGAAAGCAAACAGACTGGGTATAGAAAATAAGAGGCCCAAGAGCAGCCCAATGGCACGATGGCAAAAATTGTGCTGCCAAGATGGAAACAAAAAACGCAAACAGGCAAGTTGGAATAGATTGGAGAGGCTACGTCTGCAGTGGATTGATTCAGGCGATATATATTGCAAGATAATATATATACAGCGCTTCAAGAGAGGGAGATATATGAGAAGATGATCTGATAGAGTAGAGAGAGAGATAAGAATATGATAGATGCAGATATATATAGTGCCAATATATGGATGCATACTTATATAGATATCTTCTTAGTATATATATATATATATAGATCTAGAGTAGTATATTGTATATATACATATATATATATATATAGTATATATATATAGATATATAATATTATTATATGATAGAATATATATACATATAGATAGTGGGAGATATATTGTCCTATTAAATATATTCCAATATATAGAATATATTATAATTATATATATATATATATATATATATATAGATCATTTTATGCGGACGGCTCCTTAATGGAGGTATGCTCACTTATATGTTGAATGTCGAGAGAAAGCAGGGAAGAGCACCTGCGCTGCTCGAAGGAGGAAAAGGCAGCTGATGCGGACAGAGGTGTGAAGGTACGATCCGGTTCTTGCTAGTGTAGTGTTGAGAACAGCCGTATTCAGGACAGTGAAAAGGATGCCGTGCCTCTCTCACTGGTCTACACTAATGCGAGAGAGGAAAGAGGCCAGATAGGACAGATAGATAGGAAAGACAGGAGAGAGAGAGAGATGAGAGAGAGAGATTGGGGGCTCAGGATGAAAGCCGCACATGTCATATTTTGCAACTAAGAGACTAGGTAAATCTGCAAAGGTACCTAACCTATTCATATAATATATATATATATATATAATCATATATATATATAGATATATATATATCTATATATTAATTTGTATAAATATATATATATGTGGCCGCCGAAGAAGCTATGATTGTCAATGGGTGTGGGGTGACTGATAACTGCGTAGCACTCGTTAAGGTTATTCAGTAGCGGTCAAACCTGTTAATGAATACATCGATTATAGAATGAGTGCATACAATACATAAACCACTAAAACAATATATATTAGGTTATAATGATAAAGAACTTCCTACAATACCGGATACATACGCATTGGCGGGACAGTCCCCAGAATATCAGCGATTCCAGTATGCTATGGGCGTCTTGCGCACGGAGGTTCTCTCCTAACTGCCCTCACTTGAAACATACATATGCTCCGAGTAAGTAATTCCACGTCATATGTGACATTAGTTGGGTCACGACCCCAATATATCCCAGCATCGATCACATGGAACGAGCCACATCACTTCCTAGGGGGACGACCCATCACACAAACAAGTTCTGACAGGTAAGCCCTTATGGATGCGAGGACCATCTGTGTGACCCGGCCGGTAACAGCGAATAGGCCTCCTCGAGGAGTTGTGACACAGAAGATGAATTTTATACAACACAGCCTCTCCGATTGCAAGTGTTACAGATAAGCTGATATACCAGATATATGATACCCATAATATGAAAGTATGTTACTATAACCAGCGGCGGCTACACTACACCTTGCTCCACTGTGGAGCAACCAATAATCAAGGGTTAGGATAATGATTAATTCTAAGAGGCAAACTTCATATGGGGTCTGATGAGGATTTCCAGAACTAGTCCGGAACCTTTGTCTTGCTAACGAGTCCACTTAACGGCTAAGCCTATGCAAACCCTCCCTAGCCTCCACTGATTCCTGGGAGTATGTCGTTCGACAATGAGGACAGGTCTCCTTCCTGAAGATTTCTGGATGGCTTCAACTGTTTCTGTCTCATCCTCAATGTGTTCAGGTATTCAGCTTTCCATCATCTCCAGAACCTATCTGCTAGGACTTGTGCATGGATCCAGGCTCGCCCATATGTGTTGTCAAGTGAAGCATTGTCATTTGTCTGCATCTGGATACCATCTACATTCATCCTCAGGGCATGGTTAGGGGTTAAAGCTTCTGGTTCTGTGACATCGCCCGGGATCGCAGTAAGAGGGCGGCGTTTTCGTCCTTCAACTGCTTTGCCTGGTGAATGGCCATTGCTTCATTCTCGACAGATATCAAGAGGCCATCTACATAGAAGTTCTCTTTTACATCTGCTAATTTGGTCTTAGATAGTGTCCTTAGAAGACCAAATGATGCACATGCGGGGCTCCAAACACCTCCAAATAAGTGCACAGTCATGCGATATACTTTTGGCCTCGCAGAGAAATCCCCCTTTTGGCCACCACAAGAACCTTAGAACATCATGATCCCTTGGGGTGACCTTTACCTGGTGAAACATAGCCTTGATATCAGCAGCTACTGCAATTCTTCTTTCTCTAAACCGGAGCAGTATGCCAGCAGGTCATTCATCAAGTCTGGCCTTGCATGACCTGCTTATTTAGGGTGGTGCCTTCAAAGGAAGCAGCACAGTCGGACACTATGTGTATTTTCTCAAGTTTGTTAGGATTGAATACCGGGTGGTGTGGTAGGTACCATGTCTTCCCTGGCGGTCCTACTCCCTTTGCCTGCTCAGCATGTCCTTCTTGAAGTAACTTCTCCATTTCTGCTACATATTTAGCCTTCAGGATTTCATCCCTTTGAAGACGTGTTTTTAGGCCAGCAAGTCGTCTTTTCACCATTATCCAATTGTCTGGAAGCTGGGGCTCAATTTCCTTAAAGTGAATTGGGAATTCATGATGTCCATCAACCATGGTTCCCTCTTTGTCCCACAAATGTAGGACTTGATAATCCTCCGCTGATCTTCCCTTTTCATCTGTGTGCTCCTCTCCAAGGCACATGGTGCTCGTGCTGCGGTACAGGGCACTTCACTTATGTAGGTCCTAAAATTTGTTGCTCCCAGTGACCGTTAACCGCCCATCCTAATTTTGTCCTTGCAGCAAAGGGTTCACCTCCTCTCCCCCTTCTGACCTCCAGAGGCATAAGTGCTGAGGGAGCGCCCTGCCCGATCAGTAACTCGACACTCCAGTCTGGTGGATTTGCCTGAGTAGAACCAGTCTCGTAGGTGTGGCCAGCGAGTGGTGTTCAATTGGCTCACTCTAGCTTTGATCAGACCTTCAGGGAAGGAATCGAGGACGATCACCTGACGGAGTCGCATAGTGGTATTCTTTCCTGTGTACAGTCCCTTGACCATGAGATCAACCTGTTTGGTGTCATGGTAAGTTTCCTGTGTCAGTGTAGTAATCACCGTTGTCTCTCTTCTCTCCTTTGGCCGAAGCATTTCTACTACCTTGATGGAACTGAAAGAGCAGGAACTACCGGAGTCCAGCAAGGCACATGTCATCAGCAGCTGTTACTATCACTTAAACAATGGGGGGGGGGGGGCACCTCGCTCCTTACAGCTTCCACCTGTGCTGTCGTTAAGCCCTCCTTCTTTGGCAGTCCCATACAGTGGGTAATGTACCTTCTCACCTTTGTATCGCAAAGGTCAAATAAGCGGTTCAGTTTTACCTGTGGGGGCATAAAGGTGCGAAGTACTTCTTGCTCAAACCGACTCCGGTAGGCCCAATACTCCTCAGGACTACTACCATTTAGCTTGGGAAGTTTTACTTGCAACATTTGTATTACCTCCACAAATGTTTTTTTGTCAGCACCTTGATCGGATGGTTTTGAGCGGGAGCGGTTCTTCTGGGATTTGCGAATTTTTCGTTTGGGCCGGTGTGCTATCATGGCACCATCATCACTTGAAGTTTCAGTAGTGCTGTGTTTTCGAAGTCGTTTAGATCTCCACTGTTTTTCGTCGATGCTCGATGATTCTGATTCAGTGTCTGAGCAGCTGTCCTCATCACTTGTGGATTCTGATGTAGTGCATTTTCGTTGCCTTGATTTCCGTTATTTTATTGTCATTGTCGTCCTTATGGCTTTCCTTCCTTGCAAGGTTTCTCCGGAGTCCGTTTAATTCTTCTATAACATCACTCCATAGGATGACAGGGTCTGCCATGCGACTTTCCGAGTGAGGGTCACGCTGGCCAGAGCTGTCGATGGGTAGGCTCGGGAACTTTCCTTCCCCCTATGTTCACTCACTGGACTAAGAGGAGTCCCTTCTCCAGAATTGATGATGGAGCAAACCTGGGGACTTCCTTCCCCTTTTGACATTCCAGGACCAAGAGGTGCGAAAGGTGTTTCTTCACCTGTTCTTCCACCATGAGGTTCGCGATTTTCAGACTCTTTTATATCCTTGTCCGTCCACACCACATCGTCTCTAGCAGTGTCTATTTCCACCTCCATCTTTTCTTACGTCCACCGACTATTTCCTGCGGGAGACGCATCTCCTGACATCTGATCAACACAGTGTGGGTTTCCTGTTTTTAGTCAATGAGTCACCATGTGTTTTTTGACTCTGCAAGAATGCAGCACCGTGGGTATTTGACTCTGCAGGGATGCAGCACTGTGGGTATTTGACTCTGCAGGGATGCAGCACCGTGGGTTTTTGACTCTGCAGGGATGCAGCACCGTGGGTATTTGACTCTGCAGGAATGCAGCACCGTGGGTATTTGACTCTGCAGGGATGCAGCACCGTGGGTTTTTGACTCTGCAGGGATGCAGCACCGTGGGTTTTTGACTCTGCAGGGATGCAGCACCGGGTATTTGACTCTGCACGAATGCAGCACCGTGGGTATTTGACTCTGCAAGAATGCGCACGGGTATTTGACTCGCAGAAGCAGCACCGTGGGGTATTTGACTCTGCAAGAATGCAGCACCGTGGGATATTTGACTCTGCAAGAATGCAGCACCGTGGGTATTTGACTCTGCAAGAATGCAGCACCGTGGGTATTTGACTCTGCAAGAATGCAGCACCGTGGGTATTTGACTCTGCAAGAATGCAGCACTGTGTTTTTTTCACTCCTTAATAAACACAACACTGTTGGTTTTCAACTCCTTAATAAACACAACACTGTGGGTTTTCAACTCCTTAATAAACACAACACCGTGGGTTTTCAATTCCTTAATAAACACAACACCTGTGGGCCTTTTAACTCCTTAATGAACAAACACTGTGGGCTTTTTTAACTCCTTAATAAACACAACACTGTGAGCTTTTTAACTCCTTGATAAACACAACACTGTGGGCTTTTTAACTCCTTAATGAACACAACACTGTGGGCTTTTTAACTCCTTAATAAACACAACTCTGTGGGCTTTTTAACTCCTTAATGAACACAACACTGTGGGCTTTTTAACTCCTTAATAAACACAACACTGGGCTTTTTAACTCCTTAATGAACACAACACTGTGGGCTTTTAGCTCATTAATAAACACAACTTAATAAACACAACACCATGGATTTTTACTGTACTGACCACCGCACACTGATTCAAACACATCACACGATATCGCAATTTTCCCCTTTGTAGAGTGAAGCGTTACGCACGCAAGAACACCAACAGTGGGGCACGGACACTACGTGTTTTACATAAGTTAAGTTAAGTTAAGTAAGTTTATTTACCACCCTGGCTATCTGCTCAGGCGTGGGCAATCATGATTACAGTTTTACATATATCTGACATTGTACAGTAGTCTGTAACTACTGTAGTTGTATAAGGTAAAATAGAAATATAAATCATACATCATACAAAAATTATTACTTACATATGCTTTTGCCACTGTGTTTGAATAACACTGTTATTTGCTTACGGGAGTTATCACATAGTAAATTTAGGGAATAGTACGAGTATATCTTCCAATGTATCAGATGAAATGAAATATTCACATAGTTCTTTATACCTCATGTTAGGTGGTCTGAAAGGCTGTATCACATGACATTCCGAGATATAGTGCTTCAAGCGTTCGTTTGTTTTCTTCGTTACACAGTCTACATCTAGATTCATCTGCACTTCTTGCACCGTGCAGTTGCCAGTACATTCTGTAACCTAAACGTATTCTGGCAATAACCACGTCACACTGTCTGGTTTGACTTCGGTGCCACCCATAGGAAGGCTTGTCATCTCTATACTGATCGTAGTGCCTTATGGTACAGCTTTCAGGCCTTTGAGTGTTGATCAGATCTACTAGTTCTTCCTTATGAGAACTTTTCAATATATGTGCAACCCTAGCAAGAGGCATCCCAAGATCTATGTTCACAATATCCTTGCTGCAGGCTTCTTTCGCCAATTTGTCTACGTGGTCGTGCTTGCGTATGCCAACATGAGATGGTATCCATACAAACTGAATGTTGAAATTACGCTCTGTTGCATAGGTTACGTTACGCTTAATGCAACTCACAATTTCTTCATCGCCACCTGCTTTGAAAGAATTTAGCGTCCGAAGAGCACTTTGAGAGTCACAGAAAACTACTCCAGAGCCCCTAGACATTAAGAATTCCGTTGCGAGGAGTATACCTGCCAGCTCCGTTTGTGTAGTGTTTTGCATTCTCATATTAACTTGGTGTTGTAGTAAGCCATTTTTGTATACAGCGCAAGCACAACCAGCTTTGTATCCAGACTGTACGGATCCGTCGGCGTAACACTCATATGCATCATCACCCATAGATTCTGTGTGTTCCGTTACCGTTGCTAGCGCAATTTGTTTCAACACACAATTATGCACCCTGTTTTTTTGTGGTAGACATGTAAGGTGCACGATCAATGTTGAATTTTTCCATGGTGGAATGGAGCGACCTTTTGGTATTTTACTAATTGGAACATTGAGTTTTATAATGTTCATGGAGATTTTGTGTATCAGAGGGCGCGCGTGTGTGGTGATTTGTCACGTCTACTTGCGTGATTTTTATGTTGCAGTTGTTTTTGGAAATCTGAGAGATACGAGGGTTCCTCAGAGCTTTGACCCCAAATAATGGGAAATAAATATTATTCTATCAGAAATGGATGGTAAGTTTAATTCTGATCTCATGTTTACTATCCTTGCTGTTCTCGGGGCGCCGAGGATAATCCTCATAGCTTCATTTTGCACTACCTCCAAACTACCTATTTCTGATTCCTTACACTGCAACAAGTGCAGTGCATGGTAGTCTACAACTGACCTTATAAAAGCCAAGTAAAACAGTCTAGCGAGCTTAACATTGATGCCATGTTCTCTTCCGACAAGAACTTTCAAAGGTTTCAATCTCTCCCAGAGTCTCTTCTTTAGAGAGAGGACCAGGTCTGCATCATTTACATTCACCCCGAGATATTTATACTTGTGGCATATGTCAAGCTCCTGGTCACCTATGCGAAAAGTGGGTGGGGGTATGATACATGGGTTTAGAGCCATTGTTTTCTCAGCGGAAATGACTAATCCACACTCATGTGCCTTTGCTGTGATTCTGTCGAGAATTATTTGCATCCTCACTTGTGATGATGCTCTGACGCATATGTCATCAGCATAGCATATATGGATTCACCATCCCCAAGTGGGATATCTGCCACCAGCTTGTGCATGAGGACATTGAACAGCATAGGGCTGAGAACTCCTCCCTGTGGCGTCCCAAGTTCAAAAGACTGTGAAGTGGAACTTCTCACTCCCCTGAACAGGACACTTGCAGATCTATTCGAGAGATACATTCTAATCCAGTTCAGTATCTTACCCCGGATGCCAAAGCTTACTAATTGTTCTAGGATAACTTCTCTGTTTGCAATGTCAAAAGCTGACTTAAGGTCAAGAAAAACAGTGTGCTTCCCTGGATTAGAGTGTGAAAAGTACTCTGCAAAGCAATGTTGTGTGGCTATGTCCCGATAGATAATCCGTACAGTCTGTGAGTTAATTTACCTTGTAACCTGTACGTGTGTCTGTTCTAAATTTTCCTTTCTAGAACTTTGCATACACATGAGGTTTTTGAAACTTGGTCGGTATTTATCAGTGGTTGATTTTGGCATAGGGAGGATTAGACTGCGCATCCAGGGGCAGGCAAACTTGTGACAAACTTAACCTGTATAGGTGCAAAAGGGGATTACCAGGTACCTGAGCTATAAGGCGGAGGACACTATAGGTAATTCCATCCTCACCTGGGGCGGACAGCTTTTCCTTTGATCAGTGCATTGTTCAGTTCCCACTCAGTGATCTCAGCAAAGTCTGAGGGGTCAGTATCAGAACATCCAATCTCAATGGCAAATTTGCGTGCAATTTTAGATTGACTAAGGTGATCCTGAATATTTGTGGGAAGTGAGCTCAATTTGGACGCTCCAGCCCATTGACTAAGGAGCATATCTGCTTGTGCAAGAGGACTATGGAACTGCGGGGTGTTAGTTGGTTTGCCTGAAATTCGATTAATTTTTTTCCAGACCTCCGACATTGAGGTGTTATTGTTAATGCTTTGTAGGAACTGTTCAAAGTGTTCATTTCTGAAATGAGTTTTTAATTCCCGTAGGTTTTTGTTAGCCTTAAGAAATTCAATAAGGTTGTCACGGGTATTATCCTGCTTGTAGATATCATAAAGCTCCTGAACTCGCTTTTGTTCCCTTAATAATGTAGGGTCACCGAACCACTTAGGTTGTTTGCAGCGTTGTGAGTTGCTGTTCTTGAAGGTTTTCTTTGGACAGACCCAAGTGTTGTAGTAATTTTACATTTTTCGTAAACCGTGCGTGTAGTTCCCGTAGAGTTTTGTTGACTGGTGGTTTTTCAGGATGTCCTCGTCCCGTGCTAGCAGCCGCCACGCGCTGCCCTTTTGCCCTCCGTCGCTGACAGGGATGTACTTCACCGCCGACTCCGTGTTAGGTCGTCTTGGTAATTAGCACCCTTTGCGTTTGACTGTGGCCGCCGAAGAACGCCTATGATTTGTCAATGGGTGTGGGGTGACTGATACCACTGCGTAGCACTCGCTTAAGGTTTATTCAGTAGCGGTCAAACCTGTTAATTAATACATCGATTATAGGAATGCGTGCATACAATACATAAAAACACTAATAACAATATATATTAGGTTATAAGATAAAGAACTTCCTACAATACTGGATACATACGCATTGCGGGACAGTCAGAATATCAGCTGATTCCAGTATGCTATGGGCGTCTTGACGGCACGGAGGTTCTCCTCGAACTGCCCTCACCCTTTAAACATACATATGCTACGACGTCAAGTAACATTCTACTTCATATTGTTATACATTAGTTGGGTCACGACCCCACTATCTCCCAGCATCGATCACATGAAGAGCCACATCACTTCCTAGGGGACGACCCCTCACACAACAAGTTCTGACAGTCAGCTCTTATGGCTGATACGGACCAGTGTACCGGCGTCACAGCCGACTAGGC
>NC_051401.1:33416326-33428616 GCF_015228065.2 Penaeus monodon | reverse complement strand
GTAAAGATAAGCAATAGGGGCCAGAACAGAGTACAAGATCATTTTTACAGCTGTCAGGCCCTTGTAGACTATGCCCCCCCGCTCTGTTTGGCATTAAGAAAATTAAAAAGACCAACTGGAGACAGCCAAAAAACGAACACCGGGGTCATTCTGGTCCCCCAAGGTGGGTGAAGGTCTCAACCTCCTATGGAGGAAAACATTCCCCTTGGCCCACGAATTGATCAAAGGGCAGCAAAATTTTTATCAAAGGTCATCCAGGGCCCCCGGGAACACAACCCTAAACATAAAATATCGACCCCTAAAAGAAAACGAGCTTTTTTGCAAACAACCCCGGGCTGTCTCACACACCGGGTGTAATATGCCCACTCAAAGAACCGCTACGGGCCGGGGAGGGACTCCCCTCACCCTGACTTTGTCAAATCCCCCGTGGCAAAACCCGTAGAGTTCTGGGTCTGAGACTGGCAAGCAAAAAGAACGAGTATTGTAGCCTAGCCTAAGGGCAAAAAACCCGAGGGTCATTGCAACCATCACCCCCCCCGGGAGCGAACATATTACACGGTGGACGATCGACCCTTGACCCACACGCAGGCGCCGGCTTCGCAGCGGGGATCCCTTTGACTCCTAGCCCCAGGCCGGTTTTGGGTATGGTCATGGGGCTGCCTATAAATGGCTTTAAAAGTCTGTTTGTAGACTTCCACTTTTTTCGCTTTGTGGGTTTTCTTGTTTCTCAACGGGGGCCAAAGTGCTCGGAACGCCTCCCCATTTTGGGTCTTGTCTTTTTTCCCTTTTGGATTCGGTCTGGTATTTGGGCTGGGCCCCTACCCCTGGGGTAGTTAGTGCCATAAGGGTCACTAGTGACGGTCTCTTTGAACCCACCCAAATTCTCCACCAGATCGAGTGGCCAAGGTGAGGTCTAGGACCCTCCTCTGACATGCGTTGGCTCGGGCTTTTGAGGAGACGATCTGGGGAATGTCTCAGCACTTGGCTATGTGTGGCCACCGCATCCGGTGCCCTGCGGGGAGCCGGAGGGGGTGGGTGCATTAAATCTCCCCCTATATCACTCGTCGTGTGTGCGGAAGACATTGGCTGATGTCTAAGCTACTACGTGTCCGGCTGTACACATTGTAAAAATTTCGGGGGGGCCCCCCGGCCAGCTGAATCTCGACGGAAAGAGATTAAACATCTTCTCCACAGTGGGATCGGCATCGCGGAGCAGGAATTGTTGCTTGACCATGGTGATCGGGCCTTTTTCCATGGTATGCAGCGCATAGACGTGATACCCGGAAAGCAACGGGTTTCCGGGTTTTAAGTCTCCTGAGTGATATTTATGCTCCTTAATCGACTATTGCGTGGAGGAGGCACCCCTTAGGAAAAGCCACAGATGTTCCACGCAAATACTTAACTGCGGCCTGATTTTCCTAATTGATAGTTACATCAAGACATCGCGTATTCGGTTGACAGGGGAGTCGAAAACCCATTGTGAATCCTCACTGTTTGAGGGGTCTCCTTCGGCGTCGGCTACCCCGGGGTCCACGGGGGATGGAGACCCTTTTGTACTCTGACTTGAAGTTTTTTGGCCTTTTCCCCCGGGCTTTTTGGGTGATTGGGGCCTTGCCTGGGCGGGTCAGTTTTGTTCTGTTTCGTTTCGGGCACTGAATAGCCTGGCTAGGCTCTGCCTGTAAAGGCAGGGCCCTGGGTTTGGGAGTGGGGGGGGTCTCGATGGGGTGAGGGAGGATTGGGCTGTTTTGGCCCTCTCCATTTTCCCTTTCCCCTTTTTAACGCTTGCGACAGTCTTTTTTAATGTCGTATGGCGACCTCGACTGCCTTCTCCGCCTCTTCCGGGGTTTGGGACAGGATGCTGCCTGCTGTGACTACAGCAGTGATCAGGATCGACTGTCCCCCCCTCAAAGAGAGTCTTCTGGATCGGGGGAAAACTTGGGTGTTTTGGGAAACCCTTTTCTTTCTGTGGTTCCCTTGCACTTGTTTTTTTGGGGGAACTCCTGTCTGCGGAGTCTCCGGTTTCGGCTGGAGGCAGTTTCCCTTCCTCTTAGAAGTGGGGGAACCTTTTTTCGGTTTTTTTCCTCCCCAGACTGGGTGCCTGGGGGGGCAGGAACAAAGTCGGGTCATTTCTTAGAACCTTTTTGCGTTTGGGGGCCGCCTTTTTCCGACAGAGAAAGTCAGACTCAGCGTGATCCCTTTGGCACAGTTAGGACTTTGGTTTGGTTCCTTTTTTTCTTCTTTTATGCCTTAATGACACCTCGGTTTTGTTCCTTGCTACAACACCACTTTTTGGCTTGGCTGTGCTTTAGCCTGGGGTGTCCCGACTTCGGGCATCTAAAACACCGCAGTGGTTCAGGACAATGTACTAAGGGTAGGTCCCCCGTTACCCAGACAAGGGAAGCGGGGCACCTTTAGGCCCCACCAGGACTTGCCTGGTTGGAGTTTTCCCCCCTTGTCAATCGGGAAGCCTCCATGCCCTGTGGGTGTGATCGATCCCTCCACATCGTACGAGCGAAAACCAAAGAGCCCATTTTGCCCCTTTTTTCCTCGGGATTCAGCGGCGAGACCCTAAATTTCCTCCCATTTTTTAGCTCCTTTGTTTCCGGGCGGGAAAAAAAAGGGGGGCCTCATTTTTGGGGCATGATGATCATCCCTGATCTCGGCAACCCGGATCGACCCGGGATTTGCGCTGGCTCCCCAATCCCTGCCCTTTTGGTAGGCATTGTCGACCTTGGGGTTTGAGGGGAAACCCTTAAAATGGGGAAACGCTTTTGGGGGTCCAGACTCTCCACAGAGTGGTCTCCGCCTCGGAGGGTCGTTTTCATTATCGTCTGTCTGTGGTTTTTTTTTTGTTTTGTTTTCCATGTACTTAGCAGTGCTTCATCCACCCCGCCCCCACCCCCCACGGAGTCCAACAAGGGGAAGTTGAGTGTTAGAACCAAAAGTCTAACAGCAACAGGGGGGATGAGTGGATATACGCGCCAATTAGCCCTTTTAGTGGGACCACGGACGGGTGTGAGTACCCCGGTAGCTGACTGCTTGACCCTAGCCCCCCCGAGGGGCCCCGTTGCCTACCGGGCCTGGATCAGGCCCCCCTGTCTTGCCAGAATAGAGGACCCAAAAAGGCGTGTTGCTAGCCCCGGCGTACTGGCCGGGATCGCTCAACCTCCAGGGGCTCCCCGTCTCCCACCACAAGGCTTTTCCACACACGGGAAAAACGGGGTAGGTGTCAACCCTGGGGACCCAGGGGATGCCCTTCCACCTACAGGAATCATTTTATGGAAACTTTTGCCCCTTTTCAGTAAAGAAGGGGGGCTCTCACTTTTTTCCAGGCAGTTCCTCTCCATTCTCAAGGGGGCCGTACATTTTTCAAAGTGAATCCCTATTTTCCTGAAACACCCAAAATTGTTCCCCCTCAGTGAGAAAAAGGGGGGTCCTGCACCTTTCCAGTCATTCCCTTTATCCCTCGAAACAGCCAGCCCCTACTGTTTTGTACGTGAGGGAGGGAGCTAAAAATTTTTTTCCCGGTGGGTTCCTTGGGGGACGGGTTTTTAAAAGTGAATCCTCTTCTCTCTGAAACACCCAAAAGGATTTTAACTCAGTGAGAGAAGAGAGAAGGGGGTCCTGTTCCTGTTCCCGTAAGTTCCTTTATCCTCTAAAAAACCAACCACAGACTGTTTTATCACAGTGGGGAGAGAAGCAACTTTTTTTCCCGGGGATTTCCCAACAGGGCGTTTTTTAGCTGAATCCCCTTTCTCCTGAAAAACCTGAAGGCTGTTTCACCCAGTGAGAAAGGGGGTCCCACCTGTTCCCTAAGTTCCTTCACCCCTGAAGTACCAACCACAAACTATTTTATCACATGAGGGAGAGAAAAATAAAATTTTTTCCAGGGACTTTTCCCATCACAGGAGGGAAAAAAGTGTTATTCCCCAGCGTTTGCTTTTTGACAGAACCAGGCTGAAGGCCCACAAAGGGGGGGTCCTACTTGCTGCCCCTATTAAAAAGAGGAGTGGCAGTCATCAATGGTTGCCAGACCAGTCCCTAGCAAAAGAATGGCAACTCATCACACCGTAAAGGGAGGCCTTTTAAGGCCCCCCGACCACCCTCCCCTGCGGGAGGGAAAGGTCTGCCCAGCCGAGCACGCACCGAAGATGGGGTCCAGTTTACCAGAAGGTGGCATAGAGTTATCCTAATGCCGAAAATTCGTATAGGAAGAGCAGGGTAGGAGGGCACGAAGCTACAGCAAAACATGGGATCGTGGCAACAAACAAGGGGGGGGGCCCTCCCGTCCGGGAACGCTAAGGCCGAGGGCCCAATTGATGGGACCCCGGGCGCAGTACTCTCTTTAATCCGCCCCTGAAAAGCCACACGACCCAAGGTCATGGTGCTCGGCTTGCGCCCCCGCTGCGCCCCGTCCCCCCTTTGCCGGAACGCTCCTCCCTTCTCTCTGAATCGTCCAAGTAAGGAACCCATTCACCCCAGGAGGAGGAGGTAGAGGAGATCCCCTTTTTCTTCAGCTGCTCGTATGATGGGAAAAATCTACTAGGGGATGTATAGTGTACACTCCGCTTCAAGCTTGTACCTTCCCTCCCCCAAACTCTAGCCGCCTTTTAAAAAAAAACTTTTACAGAATATTTTCTCATCCTGGACATTTTAAAAATTTTCTACAAGAATCTAAAACCCATTAAAAATCTCAGTATACTGTAGGGGTTTTAATTAATCAAAAAACATTTACTCTAAAAAAATCAGAATTTTCACAACAAAATTTCATCTTGCATTTTTCACTTTTCAAAAACATGCTGCAATCATTCTCCCATCTGAATCAAAAAACGAGGGAAACTAGTGTATATATTTTAAACAAAAAATTTTTTAAAAACACGTGCAATTTTTCAGGGCTATTACCCCAAAAGCAGGGGATTTTGTGTCAGTCCCCCCCCTACGCCTTCAATCACTTAAAATTATATCTTTTCGGGATGCAATCGAATACCCCCCAAAAATCGTAGAAAAAAACTTTTCTCCCTAGATTGTGTAAAGAAGGCACACCCTATTACAAGTCGCATGTAGTTTTGTAAAAGCTATCAGGGGATTTTCTCATACAGTCGCATATACTTGAAGCTAACAGGGGTTTTTGCTAAACTTTTAGAGTTAAAATAAAAATCATGGTGTGCAGGCAGCATTGCCAATCCCACATTATCGCACCTCCCAGCGGGGGTTTCCCTTCACCTCTAAACCATTTTAAAAAGTCTACCAACCTGTTAAACTGTGGGCCAAATTTCAAAATTCGTAAAACTTTCGGAATACTCCCTTTCACTCTGCATAAAAGGGCAAAACATCTACTCGGGTCCTTCTTCACCCCCGTTTTAAATCTTTCGCAATTTTTCCTGAGGTGTCAGACACCCGGCAAAAATGATACGTGGGTTTGAACTGACCCATCAGGTTCATAGTGTAAAAAATGTTTTCTTGGGGAAATAAAGCTAGGCACCGAAGACAAGCTGATACTGACTAACCATCGAGAAATTGGGTTTTACAGAGAAATTTTGCCTTCTTTTCTTCACGCTCTTCATTTTCACTTTTTTTCCTCTCTTTCTCTTCGCACCTCCCCTTTTGTTGTTGGAGGGTTTAAGGGAGGGCGAACATACATTTTGCCCTGGTTAAGATATACAACGTTTAGAGATTAAGTAATTGTAAAATGGGGATACCTCCTTTATATATAGAAAGAATATGTAAAAGGGGCTGTACAGGCGCCCCTCCTTAACCAACAGGATATCCACCTTGCCTAAATACGAATGCAGTGGAGTTTGTCTTTTTTTGCAATTTTTTATGGGCTGAGCGTGTGCGTGTAACCCTTTGTTCTGGGGGCCCTGTAAACAAATGCGTCTGGGATTTTAAAACCTGTTGACTCCCAAAATCGGCATGACTTGAGTCGAACATTTTAATAGATTCTATTCCGCATCGTTCCCCGGGGGTCTGCTTGCCTTTTTTACCTCCGATGGTTTGTGCTCGTGCTCAGAACTTTCCATTCAAAAAAAAAGGATTTTGTTTTTTTCATCAAAACCTAAAATACAAAAAAAAAGCGACTAAAAACTTAACATTTAATTAATAGAACAGGGAAGTTCTCTCCTGTCAGAGCGAGGGGTCAGGCCCGACAGTGATCTTTTTGCTGGTCGTAGGAAAGTAGGGTTCTTGTTCAAATATTGAAATCAGGTCGCCATTTTTTTTTTTTTTCTTTTTTTGTATGGCAAATTTTTCTTTTTAGTTTATCTATTAAAACTTCATGTTTGCAACTTCCCAGTAGTTTTAAAATACGGGCAATGCTGTATAATTTATTTTCAAACCCTTTAAAAGAAAAATCGTCATTATCAATAGAATTTAATGTATTTCGAATGTAAAAAATTAAACCAAAACCACTTATAAATTTGAAGTAATCAGTACCCAAAAGTTTTATAATAATTTTAAATGGTAAATGGTTTTCTGGAAAAAAAGTCTTTGGAACTATTTTTTATAGCCTACCCAGGGCGAGTGAAAAAAAAAATATAAAATTTTGGTTTTTAAAATAAAAAATACAGAAAAAAAACACACAGCAAAATTTTTAATTAAAAAATAAATATCCCGTTGCGGCGCGTTTTCAGGCGAAATATTTCGAATTCGGTTTTTTTTTTACTTTTTCTCCTCCTTTTTTTTGTTTTCTTTTCCTTTTTCTGAAACTCCCTGTCCACGATGACCTTTTTCCTGATCCAAAATCTCTCCCCCTTCTAAGCTCAAAAGCGTCACTTACATGTTGAAAGCGATCCACGACCAAAAGTCTGTATAAGAAATTAAGCATGTCCCGACCCTCCCTCGCCTCCCCCGGGATGAGATTTTAACGAGCTCTTACATCAATTCGCAATTTGCTTTTAGAGGAGATAAGCCATTCGCGCAGTAACCCTTTTAACATCTATCTTTTCAGGGGCCATATAAGCCCCGGACAAAAGGCGATCGCGATCTCCCTTTTTTTTTCATGCAATGTCGTTGAATTCCGCACTCTTCCAGGTCTAAATAGGTGATCAAGTAACAATGGGAGGGCTCCCTTTTTCTCCTTGCATTATTACGCCTCAGAGCGATCTTTTACAGCTCTTGCAGGGAGAAAAAACAACCTTGATTTTTACAGATTGGGATGGGTGTGCTCCCACTTCAGAGCTCGTGCGAGGCCATACACGGTTGTTCCTGTAGCCCACCACGCAAATAATGCAGGAACTGCCGCGGCGAGGATCAAACCTGTGAGGCTTCCAGGCCTCCCTTCTTCTCCTCCTCCCCCCCCCTGTCCTCCCCCCTCTCTCTCCCTCCTTGGTCCCCTGCCTCCTCCTCTCTCTCCCACTCCTTTGGTCCCCTGTCCTCCTTTTCCTTCCTTATATCCCATTCTATTCACTCCATCTCTCTTTCTCCAACTTCTCACTTCTCTCTTTTCCCTCTCTCACTTCTCCCTCCTCTCTTTTTTCTCTCCCTCACTCCTCCTTCCTCTCTGTTTTTCTATCACTCACACCTCCTTCATCTCTGTTTACTCTCACTCTCTTGTGAGGCCCCCAGGCCTCCCTTCTCAGCTTTCCCTCACCCCCTTTTTCTCCCTTCCCATTTCCATTCCTTTCCCTCTCCAGCCCCTGTGTCTCTTCCTTTTCCCCTCTCCTAGCTTGTGTGTCTCTTCCTTTCCCTCCCAGCTCCTGTGTCTCTTCCTTTCCCTCTCCTAGCTTTGTGTCTCTTCCTTTCCCTCTCCCAGCTCCTGTGTCTCTTCCTTTCCTCTCCTAGCTTGTGTGTCTCTTCCTTTCCTCTCCAGCTCCTGTGTCTCTTCCTTTCCCTCTCCCACCCTCTGTGTCTCTTCTTTCCCTCTCCTAGCTTATATATATATATATATATATAAAATATATATATATTATATAAAATATATATATATATATGCATATTTTATATATATATATATATATATATATATATATTATATATTTTTATATATATTTTTTTTTTTTTTTTTTTTTTTTTTTTTTTTTTTTTTCTATGATCATAGAGGACTGTTACGAGTTCTATTCTCTGTAATGCTCTCTCTCTCTATATATATATATTTTTTTTTTCTCTCTCTCTCTCTCTTTTCTTTCTTTCTTTCTCTTTCTTTCTTTCTTTTTCTTTTTTTTCACATGACGATGACCTTTACCGATGTTCCCCCTTTTTTGGGAGCTTATTTCATGTGAAGGAATCGCTTCGCAGCTGCAATCCTGATTTTTTCGAGAGGCACACGATCAAAGCTGTGTAATAATCTAATTCCTTCTCATTTTTAGAAAGAATAGTAGACGTTGCTGATAGGTATTTAATTGCTGCGAGAATATTTAATCCCGTAAAGGGAAACTATATTTGACCATGTTTATCTCAGTGTAATAGAAGATGATCGTGATAAAATTCTATGAGAGCCTTAGTGTAGGATGCGGAGCATATTTAAAAAGATTCCCACCAACGCATCCAAGGACGGGTTGTTAGATGTATTGCTATCTCCGGGGATGTTTCTCGGGATAACGGTCTAAAGAGACGGAGGGAATTTTCAGCATTTGCGAAGCGCGAGAGTGAAACGCCGACCCACCAGGTCTTACACTAGAAGAGTGATCGTCTCTCCTCGCTTTCTTCTTTTTTCCCGTCAGCCATTGCAAATTTCTTTCTAATTTCAAGTAATGGAGTTGAGATTCACAAAGTTCAGCGAGATGTCGATCCATAGTAGAGCGAGGTAGGTACTAGACAATATTGTTTCTCTTATTCTTTTCTGTCAAATATAGATGAAAAAGGCACTCATGGTTAGCGGTAGTAACACAGACAACATTTCTCCTCCCACACTTGAGGGAAAGAATTTTGTTTAGCTTTCTAACGATGTTTTCTTGAGCGTACCATTTTGATGTGTTGTCGAAATCGCTCTAACCTCTCTATAATGTGCTTATTAACTGTTACATGTTTCTTTTAAAAAAGGAGAAAACTTCTAATAAACGGTCAATTTGTTTTTTTAGGGATTGTACCATTTAGATCGTTGTTTTGGTTTTCAATGAACAGATGAACGAAGGATTTCCACGTGGTCAGACACTAGTGGTTTTCCTTTTCTGACTGTGTTGATTTTGCCATTGCCTAGGGTATTCGTGCCCTGTCATCGGCCGTGATGTATGAATTGAACTGTCCGGATATCCGATTCAGTGAATGAGGTATTCCCTCTGTCCTGCTCTGTTCAGGCGTAATGACAAATCTTATATGTATAGTGGGGTGGTAATTCCACCGGCACTAGCTCCTCTCTATAAAAATACCGCCGCTCTGATCCTTGAGATAATAGTCTAATAAATTTCGCCTTTTGTCAATGCGATGCACCCTGAATGTTTCCTCTGTGTTTTGAGCTTCATATCCCCCCCGTGAAATACAGAGTTGCAGGAATGCGAACTGCATTTTTTTCTTTTATAGTCTGATCATTGACAAAGGACAAGTTTTGGAAAAAAGAGTGGGAAGGAAGAATTGGGATAGAGGAAGGATAAGGGGTGGAGGAAAATAATTTTAGGAGAAGAAAAAGGAGCCGGAGCTTAAACCCAGCATGCAGGGTAAAGATTAGGGTAATAGTTGAAGTGTGGTTTTTTTGAAAGGAGGAAAAGGTTGGGGTGGCCCACGCCATCTTGAATCTTTGTATTCGGTGGGGTGTCCTCGGGCGAGCGGGCTTCCCCTTTGCCAAACAGGCTGCGCGGAGGGCGGGTGGCCAACTCTCCGTGCGTACAAGTACCCTACGACCTTGAGCGCGCGCTCGCGGTGCCCTCGTGGGAAGTGGGTGAAGGCGCGGGGCCCCGGGACCCCGTTATAGCGAACAAACAACAGGATTCTGGGCCAATTAGGGAGGTAGGGATAAAATTTATAAGTTAGGCCATCTGCTGTGTGTGCTCTGGGCACGGCCTCCTCGACGTGACTCCAGAGCTATCCATCGGCTAACCTATGCTGTTGAAGCAGGTTGAAGCTCGGAGGTTGTTGATAATCAGGGCGGCTTTTCCCCGCTTGTGTCACAGAAGGTTCCAGGACTTACCGAGAGGCGCGACCCTGGCGGCTACATCACGATTAGAAAAAACGCCACTGGCCGTGGCACTTCTTTATGTCCTGGCACGAGTACTAGCAGCAAGTGTCACGTGCCGGAAACTGAAACCAGTAGGATGGAGGAGTAAGGATATAGGTGTTGGGGCCAGCTATGGCTAAGGACAATGTGATAGTAGCACAGGTGACGAGGTGAAAGTATTTAAAAGTGGAGATGTGGAGGCTCTGGCAAAGGGGGTTTAAACTTTAATTTAAAAAATTAAAAGATCAGAGCAAACCAAAAGAAAACACAAAACTAGGGAAAAAAACTGAATAAGAGAAGACAAAACAAAACTGGCCTCATCCCGGTCTCCAGCCGGAACGAAAGATGGTGTCGAGTCTATCCAGCAGTCGGTATGCCAAGCACGGAGTGTGTCGGTCTGTTTACAGACCAAACCCACGCCACTCGATGTTCAGAGGAAGCAGAGAAGTTCCTCGTGAAGTTTAGATGTTCTAATAAATCGATCCAATCTTTCATATAGATTCTCTGAGTGTTTTTATTCTGGACAAGCGGGAGTTTGCTGTTAGTGTATGTGTGAGTGCAAGTGACGTGTATGTGAGGAGAGGTCTTATCAGTGTTTTATATAGATGAGCTTAGTGCGTGGGACCGCACTTTAAAATCGAAAAAGCGAATGGTAAGGTTTTTCTTCCCAAAGGTGGCCCTTTTGAATGATATGCAAGTGGAATCGAAAGTAGATATCAAAGGTTAAACCAAGAATGGTACAAGAGGATCTGATTTAAAGAGGTGCTTGTAGTCTATCAAGGTGTTGAGGTAAATGTTGTCGTAAGAAGAAGTTTTCATGCTCTTACAAAGAGAATTTTTGTTTTTGTCTCGTTAGTCTTGATACGCCATTTATGCTCCCATCTTGAGACTGTGTCGAGTTCGTCATGAATGCGCTGAACGACACCTGAAAACGCCTACGTCGTCAGCATAGAGAATAGTGAGTGAGTCTGTTGTGTGGAGTCTGAGGTCGTTTGTGTATAATTTTATAGAGTGTTCGGCGGGAGTATGCTGCCCTTGGGTACTCCAGCGTGCATTGAAAATGGTGAATGAAACTTTGGTTTAAAAAAAGTATTTAATCTGCGGTCATCAAGAAAATTGCAGAGGAACTTTTGGATCAAAGGTGGAAAACTGAATTTGTGCACAGCTTGTACTTGAGATCAGCATGCTAGACCGTGTCGAAGGCTCACTCAGCATCTTTTGTGACAGAACAATCCTTCGTCGTCGGTCTTTTTTGTTTAAAATAGTTTGTGATGATGTTGGGTGCGTCTGCGTCGAGCGATGCGAGCGAAAGCCGAATTGATTGTGTGAAGAAGGTTATGATTTTGATTATGATTTTTTGAAAATTTTGCCTAATGTCTCGAGTAGACTAATACGGTGGTATCTCTTTGGTTTAAATATAGGGATGGGGACCACTAAAGCAGTCTTAAGGGAGAGGCATTGTAAAGGTCGTCAAGCCGTATAAGGTTTTAAGAAGGTGAATAAAGCGTCCGCTTCCGATCTGTGAGGTGCCTGGAGCCTTTCGAGGAAACCGCTTTATTTTTTCTTTTACTTCCTAACACGAGATGGGGGCTGTGAGTATCCGTCGGATGATTGGCTTGGATTAGTTTCTACCCTGTTCTCTTGACTCCAGGTATCAATTTCTTGAATTCTGTGAATGAACAGGGGATGAGGGTAGAAAACTATGGCCCAGTGTTCTTCAAAGATTTGATAACATCACGAGGGGATTTTGAAGCTTTTATGTTATTATGAATTAGGTGGGAGAAGAGGGGGTAGTTACTACCTTGAAGTTGTCTATTTTTTTGTTAAATTTCCCGTGGATTGCGAATTGTTACATTCTACTTTTTTACAAAATCTGTCTTATATTTTTGTCGGTCGTTATCAAGACATCGATGACCCATCGACAATGGTTTAATCTGTTTAAATTTTGATAAAACGTTTTTAGAAAACAGGTCAGGAGACGTTTCGTCCTTTCAGATGGCTGAAAAATGATATGCGAGTTTTATGCTGAGATCTGGGGATGGTGCTCAGCATAGTTGAGAAGATATAATTCCAATGTCCATCTATTGTTTGGGAATGGAGCCCGTCAAGATTAAATTCAAAGTTTTGATAATTTAGATTTAGATTTAAACGACTCCCAATCTGCTTGTTTATACCGGAAAGTCGTCTTTCTTCGTTTATATTGGTG
>NC_051401.1:33398826-33411326 GCF_015228065.2 Penaeus monodon | reverse complement strand
CTATGATTATTCAAGGTGGAATGTCTAGAGATGACCCTTCTTTCGGCAATAAATGCGTAAACGCGGCTGAAACACGTTTAGAGCTGACCTCAGCGAAAGTACGAAACGCGATTAACGCCTTCAAAACATTGCCATCCGATTTGCGCAGTTGGAGATATTTTTAGATCTTCGTTCAAATCCTTAGATGTAAGTCATCATATTCAGTTCGCGAGACTTATTCATTTAAAGCCTGCTTCTTTGTCCGAAGAAGACATTTCGATATTTTATCAATCAGCTTCAGGTTCAAGTTTCAAAATGGGTTAAGAGTATCTCCCACAACCATGACTCCCACATCAAATCCTTTTTCAACGAACATCACGTCTCCTCCATGACGTATATGGTGAAATCTATCCTAGTTTCTTCGTTACTACCTCTGTACAAGAGCAACTTTGGGAACCTTGTGAGATACGATTTACTTAAGTTACCCGGCGAATTTGCCAAGTCAATCAGAAAGAAGGCTCCCACTGTATCAGTCAATGCAGGCATTCCCATACTAAAGCAAACACGACCACACAAGACAACACACCCTGTGTACCACAAACAAAAACAAACTACCAAACGACAAACCACAACGCAATCCTAACTCGCGGTTCCACAACAATGACACGAGACCACAACAGTCCAAACACAACTCCCTCACAAATATATACGGGACATAAGACTCATTTCCCCCATCATCTAACTCACCTCATGTTCCAAGAAGTAAACAACCTTGTGTCACGAACTGGGCACCGGACAGGGATCAGTGTTTCAACTTTTGTGCAAAAGGTCACGGTGCCGACTCATGTTATTCGACTCCGTACTGCCCTTATCATGGCACGCGCTCACATCCATGGGCTCACTGCTCGGCGTTCCAGACCAGGTGAGTCAAACGTATAGATTGCTCCAGCAACGCCAAGCAAACCGCCATTTTTTAGGGAAAAGCCCAAAAACACCAGACACGGCAACACTACAAGACAATACCGGTAACATATCACATTGTCTCAACTAGTTGCATCCCTAAAGATATCATTCAGCCGCCATTGCTTCCATCTACATTAAATGGGCAAGCCTGCATATTTCTTAGACACGGGATCTTCTTGTTCTGTGGTCTCGTTGGATACTTTGCGGAATTCGATTATCATTAGATTTGCAACTGAGTCAAACCACCATATGCGGGATAACAGGAGATAAGGTATCAGCTTTAGGCAACAAGTCCTTAACATTTCTCTTGGTAGTGAAATTTTGCTCACAAGTTTGTCGTAGTAGAATCTAATTTTACCCCGGGACACCTCTTGTTGGGTCATGATTTCTTATACCGTACAGGAATTTCCCTCCACCCTGTTAAGGACTTCCTCTTGCCTATGGACGCATACCGACCCCTTCACACCCGCAATGACAATCTATGAAGTCACACATGACCATAGTCACTCCTTCTCTTCACCTCACTCTCCTTGCTCTCCTCCCCACCACCACCCTCCCCCTCCCACCCGCCTTCGCTTCATCTCTCCTCTCGCTGCGCGTTCCTCCTCCCCTCCCCGGTTCTGATACCGACACCCACATCACGCAATCCTTCGCGCGCAAAACACGTTGACGACTTTGTGAAATCCTGGACCGCTAATGATAATGCTCCTAAGTTTATTGCTAGTGCTACCACTACTATTCCGGCATTCATGATCTACTGATAGACGTTTCTTGTCCTTCGGCAAATGGTACTGCTTTGATATTACCTGATAATATGCGAGTAAAAGGTTGTGCAACATTACCTTCCTTGTATAATATTACTGATAATAGATGCCAGGTGCATGTATTTAATCTGACCCCAGCCCCATTGATTATTAACGCGGTGTACCTGTAATATCCTATGAATTCACAGACTTGCCTATCTGTGAATTTGATTTATCTGCTCCCTCCCCTGTTTTTTCTGCCACTGCAACATCATCTTCCCCTGATGAGCAGAGTTCTGATCATGTTCTGAGGCAAAATTTAGATTTTCATGAAGGATATGATATTTTAAATAAATTGTTTAAAGAATTCCCAAGCGTACTGCCAACCAAGGACATCCTATCGGAAAAACAACATTGCTTCAACACTCCATTACCCTCGAGCCTGATGCTAAGCCTTCATACATACCAAGTTATAAGATCCCTCATTCAAAGCGACAGGCCTTGGAAAAAGGAGGTTAAAACAATGTTAGACATGAATCTTATTCAACCAAGCAATTCACCCTGGGCCTGCCCCTCCTCCTTGTTCCAAAGAAGGATAATACTTTCCGCCCAGTGGTCGACTATCGCAAGTTGAATAAAGTAACAGTGCCAGAACCCTTTCCAATTCCTAATCTTAGATTGTTGTTGCAAGACATTGGTTCTAATAATAAGATTTTTTCAACTATTGACCTTGCTAAAGGCTTCCTGCAAGTCCCTATGGCTCCTGATGTATTGCACCCACTCTTTCTCTCTATGGTCAAAGCCACAATTTCCCTTTCTACTGGGAAATCCACTTGGGCTTATCTATAGGGGGCACTATTAATTAACGTCAAGTGTGAGCTCTCCTGTATCATTACCTAAGCCATACTCTTGATGAACCCACACTATAAAATCCAATAATCATAAGAGGGTTACTGATGATCTAATTTCAGTCTTAGGTAATTGTTACCGAGAGCGACGCACCCTCCCAGAGACCAAGTTCCAAAATCAATTTTTTTTTTTTTTCCTCTACCCAACGATCTTGGGGAATTCGCGGGGAACCGGGGGGGGGGGGATAATGGATAGCACTGGGTGTCAATAGGAACCTGCAGAAATCAAAGAAAGTGATTTATGAAACGTAAAAAAGTCGATTTTTCGAAAACCCGAGCCAAACATTGTCCGACGAACAAAGTAAACAAGCACAAAAATAAGATTAAAATCGGCTAATGAAACTCTACGGACGTTCCGCTATTTGAAAGTCTACGAACCGACCCAACATACTGCCAAGGAGTGCCCTCGCAGTGCTGCAGAAGAAGAGAGTACTGCAGATGCACCAGTCTTTGTCCCATCATGCTTCAGGTGTGGGATGACAGGTGTGAATGCCTGGCACTGGGGGTGCACGGCCCTCCCTGCCCTGTCCCCACCCCCACCACCCCCAGTGGTACCAGCACCGACCGCGAGTGACCAGCGCGGCCCTCCCAACCCAACCCGCGACCAGCGTCCCGGGGAAGCGCCCGACCGTGCCCTGTGTGGACGTCACCAGTCGCAGAGATTTCCCGCGGCTGCCAGCAAGTGGGGGTGAAGAGGCCACCACCGAACTACACAAAAAGGTTACGCGGCTGGAGGAGAAGGTGGACAAGATGATGCTGATCCTCACAGAGGGTATCTCGGGCCGTAAAGCTGACATACTCTCTGAACTGAAGACAACGCCCCCCCCCCACCCCAGGCGACAGCCGAGGCAACCGTCCCACACCCACAGGCAGGGACGACCGCAGGACTGGCGGGGGAATCCCCCGAAAAACCATGTGACAGAAGTGACGTCACGCCAGCTGACCAAGACGACGTAAATGTGCTTGAACTTCTAAAGGAAATGAAAGCTCTGAAAGCCCAAAACAATAACTTAATTAATGAAATAACGTCGCTGAAGCAGGAAATGGAAAAAATAAAAAGTGACAGTCATTGTCGTGATACTAGTGCTACCATTAGTGATAAAAGAACGAGCGAGGAGAATCGATGTCAGACCGCCAGTGTTGATAATGAAATCCATAATCATAAAGTTATATGTTTCTTATGTGAATCTATAATTCTTAATATTATAGGATATAACAGCATGTACAGGTTGCCTACTAAAACAATATTCACATATGGATAAACGCACAATCAAATTCATATCATGGAATATGCGTAGCATTAAGCCTAGGCTAAATGATCTAGAATTTTACATCCACAAATATAATATTAATGTTATATGCGTACAAGAACCTTTTGCTGCCGCTGCTAAGATGAAAATAGCACCTGCACTTAAGGGGTATTATTCATATGTGAATACACCCATGACTGGATTGTTGACATATGTGAAGGTAACACTGCCACATAAATTAGTTAAAAAATCCGAGAACACTGATGTTCAATTTCAACATCTAAAAATCCAGACTGCCTCTGGGTATTTTTCACTGTATAATGTATATGCCAGATACTCTAAATTTCTGGCTAGTTCTCTCCCCAATTTTCACAACCAAGGCACGTTATGCATGGGCGACTTCAATGCAAGGCATCCACACTTTGGAGACAACCAGCGTAATAGTAATGGGGAAGAATTCAAGCATTTCATCAATAGTAGATCACTGACAGTATATGACACAGAAGCAGAGACTCACTTGGGAGGTGGCAGGTTAGACTACGTATTTGGCAAAAATTTTGTTCATGGTAATGTCTATACTTCACTGGTACGAGAGTTAGTTAGTAACCACTTTGCAATCCGAACAGACTATACTGTAGACAGCGGCTCAGAATAATTATCCCACCGGGCCTGGAGCATCACTTCAAGGCACGGGTCTATGACTGGTATAACACCTATGAAATAACAACTGTTGAAAATTTTTCTCAGGATTTAATCAAAGTTGTCACTGACTACTATAACACATGAGTCTGTTCACGAAAACTCTCGAAGAAAAAGAGGCCCCAGGCCTCCCATGCACCGGGGTGGATCAATGACCCTATTCTGGCCAAGGAACATAAAACGGGTTCAGGAGCTTGCTAATTGTTATAAAGATAGTAAGACGACAGATAATCTTCTGCAGTTTCTTAAAGCCAACAAGGATATTCAGGGAATTAAAAACTCGGATTCGTAGTACACACTGGGAATAATTTCTGCAAGGTATCAATAGTCAAACCCCTGTGGCTGACATGTGGAGAAAAATTAATAGGCTGACAGGTAAAACTCTCACAACACCGCAGTTCCACAGTCCACAAGAGCAGGCTAATATGCTGCTAGAGCAGTGGGCCGGGAATTCTCAGCTAAACTCACTCCCACAAGGGATAAAAGATCAACTAGACAAGTCGAAAATAGATAGGAACTTTAATATAGCAGTAGCCTGTGCTGCTATTGACCCCCGACTTTGCCGAAATAACCGAGTGGGAACTAAGTAATGCCCTTCTAAAAGGTAAGGCAACCGCCCCTGGTGAAGATGGCATTACTTACAGCGTCCTTCGCCACATTGCTCAGGTACCAGGCAACCCACTTTTGCACCTGTATAGACTCAGCCTATCACAAGGAATCATCCCAAGTTCCTGGACTAAAACCTTAATCATTCCATACCTAAACCTAATACTGACAAATACAGGCCATTCCTTGTCCTCCTGGGCTGTGCAAAGTACTTGAGATGATAATACTGAACAAGCTATGTATCGCATAAATGCTACGTTATCCCCAGACTGTATGGATTTCTCCAGGGCGTAGCAGTCAGCACTGTTTTGCAGAATACTTAACAAACACAAAACCCGGCAAGCAAACCGTATTTCTTGATCTTAAATCTGCCTTTGATATTGCAAACAGATAAATAATTCTTGAGCAGCTAGCTACTTTTGGTATTCAGGGAAAACTGTTAGCATGGATTCACATGTATCTATCGAATCGGTCGGCTCAGGTACTCTACAGGGGCATTAAGAGTACTCAAACAAAAGTATTTGAACTCAGCACACCTCAGGGAGGTGTACTTAGCCCCATGCTATTAACATCTTAATGCATAGATTACTAGGCGATATACCACTTGAGGAAACGACTCCATTATTTGCATGCCGATGATATTTGCATTAAATCCTCATCCGAGGAAAGAATTCAAGAGATTCTAGATATACTCTCAGCAAGGGCTATTGAGTGTGGCTTGATAATCTCGACTGAAAAAACCAAGGCTCTTAATCCAAAGACAATCCCTCTGCTAAGGTTTCATATAAATGACACTGTGCTAGATCTCTGCCATCAATACAAATACCTTGGGGTGATTGTCAATGATGCAGAGTTCATCAGAAACCTGAAGAAAAGGCTGTGGGAGCGGCTGAAGCCACTTAGGACACTTGTTGGCAAAGACCATGGTATCAATGTCAATATTGCAAGACTCTTTTACTTATCATACATACGGTCAGTCATAGATTATCATGCATTGCACCTAGTGTTGTACAAGGAGTTGACTAGTTTAGAACATATACAAAATGAAGCCATGAGGATCATTCTTGGTGCCCCTAGAACAACAAGAATTGTGAATATGAGAACCGAACTAAACTTACCCTCTGTTTACGAAAGAATATTATATATAAATACCACATTTGGTGTCAAATCAATTAGAGAACCCCTCCATTGTACAGAGTTCCAAAGACAACTAAAACACAGAACAGAGGAGCTACCTTTGCATGACAACACCGATTCTTACTCAAATCCATGGATACAAGTAACATGTAAACACTTATCTCAGCTGAACATACCATAACTAAGACCCTACATGGACGTTCTGTACCCCCGTGGAAAATGTCGGACCTAAGTGTATATTATACGACTGCCCCAAAAAAGACAGTGTCCCCCCTGCTATACTTAAGCAGTATGCACTTGCAATTATAAATGAGCATCTTGAAACTCTATCCAATGCATATGAATGCTACACTGACGGGTCCTTGCAGTCTGGGAGTAGAGCAGGATGTGCTTTTGTTGTATATAAAAAACAATATCTTGAAGCACCAGGACTGTAGGAGGGTTCATGACTGGGCTAGCACTACGCAAACTGAGTTAACAGGAATATCATGGCCACCGAATTTCTATTGAATCAAGGCTCAGGGGGATATTCTGCGATTCACAGAGTGCTCTCCAGGCTCTGAACACTCTAGACAAACGTGCAGTTAATATCGCAAATGACATCAGGATAAACGTGTATCGTGCAAAAAGAACGAGGCCATGATATACGTTTTGTGTGGATTCCATCGCATGTTGGAATCCCCAGGCATGATCATGCTGATCGCCTGGCAAACTCAGCATGTGACAAGCAAAGTGTGGATATAGATCTTGGGGTACCTATTTCCAGGATTTTATACAATATTAAAGCTTCCTTTTAAGAGGACTTGACTGAGTTAATTAATTCTTAACGCCCTGAAAGCTGTAGCATAAAGCATTATGACCGGTTTAGGCAAGATTCATTCACCTATGGTTTATATAAAACAAGAACAAGACAGTGTGTTATCAGGCTTGGATATAGATTGTATTGGCAGCTCAGTACAGTTTGTAATGTCGAAGAAAACTAAGTGTAAACTGTGTAATGAAGAATATAAGCGAACGCTTGTACATTATATCTCAGAGTGCCATGTGTTACAGCCTTTTAGACCACCTAGCATGAGGTATGGAGAACTATGTAACTATTTCATATCCTCTGATGTCTTAGAAGATATACTTATATTATATCCTAAATTGGAATGTAGCATCACATGACTGCATATCAAATGTAGCAATGCCTTTCCACGCCCAAGCTGTACGCCGGCGTGGCAGATGAGTAGATAGACGACTGTTCCCCTCTTTAATTGATATAGTACTTATCATAATAATGTTATAGCCTAAAACTGAAATGTAATACCATTATATGTTATAACCATGCATCAAATGTACCACAGCTTGCCCACGCCTGTGCAGTTAGCCAGGGTGGTAAATAAAGGACTAAACTAAACTACGAACCGACGCGCCAGTTTTCGAAAAACTCTACGTACATTGCGTCCTAACCAATAAGCCAACCTAACCTTAACCCTGTGGGATTTATACACTAATATCTATATATTCCTAGCCAGGGGCTCTGCCCCTGCCCCGTGGTAATATTACGCCTAGCCAGGGGCTACGCTCCCCGGACCCCCAGGGTAAAACCACAAACCTTTATATTGCGAAACACTTCCGTCTATGGTCACAAAAGCTTGGTTTCTAATCACTTTTTTCACCATTTGGGGCGCTTGATGGGTTCAAACATCAGGCTGTGATAAGAGACTAATGTCTATTTGTCCTGTATATCCACAATATGGCTTTCAAAATGACCCGGAATCGACGCAGCACTCGAAATAAAAACATTACTTACCGGCGTTTCTCGACGTAATGGCATTGCACGGCCTGTCAAATCTCCCGGTGGCAAACGCACAGGCGCACAATGCTATTGTATAAAATAGTGTAAATAATTACCAAAATACGTTAAAGATGTATAATAAAAGTAAAAGAATCCATTAAATATATGAAATTGGAAAAACGGGCCCTGTTATATTACAAAATAATCGTTCTTACAAGCGCGTAGCAATACAAGGACTACTGGGTGATCGCATTAATGAGTTACGCGTCGGATTTGTTTTGGTCCTCTCAGGTAAACATTGATGGGACTTGTTCTGTTGTTCTTTTTCTGCGGGGCCTATTTTGGTAATTTCCCGGTTAATATAAGGCCGCTGCAGATTAACTATATTGCTTCCTACTCATTTTTTTTTGCTCTACAGGATGGCAATGTCCATTTTCTCTATCTCAGTGCGTCACTCTCGGTAACTTTAACCAAATCATTAAACTTGTACAGCTAAAAAAAACTTAATTGACACAGATGTCCACTTCCACTAATGTGTGTAGTATAACTGTCCTTCTCTTATGTCTTCCTTCTTGAATCCTTTTTCTGTACATACTTTTCTCAATTTTCTTCATAACTTCACTGTATCTGTTCAGAGGATTCTTAAGGATGGCATCTACATTACAATCTAGTGGATCTCTCCAAGGACTTCTCACGAAGCAAAAAAAAAAAAAAAAAAAAAAAAAAAAAAAAAACATTCCTAAAAAAAGAAACAATTGTTCTATTTTAGGAATGATAAAACAATAAAAGATTCAATATAACTGATTTCTTGTAGGAACATAACTACTTTTGACAAACAAACAAATTGTGTATATTCATGCCATTATATACGACCTGAGTAGTTTTATATTAATACATTATATTATTTTTATGAAACCCTCATTTTAGCAAAGATAGTATTATTCTATTATAAACTTCAATAACAATTACTCCTTGAAGGGGTTTTAAATCCTCAATAATAACAGAGAAACATCTGAAGGGTATCCAAGTGCCACGTGTCAGCCACTAGCTGTGAAGAAGATATTATATTTACCATGGTTTTCCAATTTCTCACATGATTACTTTGTTATTGTTCTGTAATCAGATCTATAGTATTTATAATTTTACTATGATATTATACAGTTGAGTATCCTTTCTTACTTCTGGAATTTAAAGAATTTTACTAACCTCTTTCGGGCATTTTCCAGGACACTTGTTTCGGTTCTCTCTCTCTCTTCTGGTTATGACTATAATATCAGGGTTTAACACTGTATATCCTTAACATTTTAACATCTACTCAGGTCACATATATTACAAGTATATGGTTCGTCTTAATCATACATGCATAATACCGGAACTTAAATTAATTTCTCCAGAAACAAAATTAATACATAATGGTTTCTTCATTATGATATCTATTATAGAACCTTAATATAATAAGCAACAGTGAAATATAACTGCGTACCTTCTAATTAAGAGAATGCATTGTGGGGGAAACAAAGAAAACTGAAACTTTGGATGGTTTCCTTATCTTAGTGTAATAATGTAAACGTATATAGCACAAAAATAGTAAAATAAAGTATTCTTCTAAGAAAGTAAAATATCATCTTTCTAAATAATTATTTAAGTATAATTATCTTCCCAGCTAAAGACAAATTTAAAATGAGGTATACACAAGTAACATATGAGTAAAGACCAAGGAAAGTGAGGTATACAAAGGGTGGTCACAGACGAATTTTGGGGTCATTCTTACTTGGGTGCCCTAGTGCTCATTACACTGAGAGCGTGCCATATACAGCTTTCTCAACTCATGTGGGACCACTTTGAATTTTAGTATGCCCTTTTGACCTTCGCAATTCCCCTTACATTTAGCAGATTAATGTCACTTGTACTATCAAGTTTAAATTAATGATCAGGTCCTCGTGTATTTAGATATATTTTAATCTGCTCACCCTCCCTTCTGAGCACGAGAAAAATTACGTCAGGTTTTCAATAGGCTATCAACTGCAGGATTAACTATTCAACCTAGCAAGTGTCAGTTCTTCAAAATCTAAGTTAAAATTTCTTAGGCCATCCCTTGTCATCAAAAGGTATTGCACCTATTGATTCAAAAAGTTAAAGCCATTGCCGACTTTCCAACACCTAAGAACCAGAAGGAATTGAAATCATTTTTAGGCCTTTCGGGTTTTTTACAGGCCGTTCATTCAAGGTTAGGGTTTCCATCGCGACATCGCTTAATCATCTCCTTAAAAAGGATTCTATTTGGCAGTGGAGAGACGAGGAAAAACCCGCATTTACAACTCTTAAGTCGCGACTAATTAAGGCTCCACTCTTAGCCTTCCCCGATTTCAGCTTGCCTTTGTCCTCCCACTGAGCCTAAAAACATCGGGCTCGGAGCAGTACTTCACCAAAAACATGGCCCTTCTGGAAAAACGCAGCCCATTGCTTTTGCAAGTCGCGCCCCAATTCAGCGGAGAAAACGCTATCATACGACGGACCATGAACTACTAAGTATCACAGGGGCCCCTCCGTCACTTTCGAGAGCTAATCTTGGGATATCAGATAGAAGTGCACGTGATCATTCCCCCCTCACGTCCATATTAAAGGTAGGGACCCTCATGGAGGGACGCGCCCGCGCAATTGAAGTTCTAGCAGAGATTGGGACGTCACATTTTTTATTTACCCGGGAAGTAAAATGTCGTTGCCGACGCGCTTTTCACGCGCTCCCCTCTCTGACGTTTTTGAATCTAGCTCCTCGCCAACCTTTGCCTCCCGCAAGGTGAAATTCTCTGACATTGCACCGTTTCTTGGTAAATACTGCCGCGCCTACCTTTTGAGGATCCTTCGTAGGACGAGATCCGGCCTGCACATGTTAACGGTTCGCCGTTCTGACCCCATTCATTCAGTTACCTCCCGGTCTTGGTTGCTCCAGCCGTACCTCCCATGGACCCCCCACGGAGGACGAGATCCGGCCAGCGCAACGTAATGATAATCTGTAGGGCCCCCTTTAATTCAAGCCTTAGAAAGGAATGAAAGACCCCCCCCAAAGCAGACATGTCTACGGTCTATTTGCTACAAGTCTCGATATAGGACAAGAAAGCTCAAGGCATCTCGTAAACTTGTAGTTATTCCTGAATCTCTTGAAGGTCGAATCCTTCCTCTTTTCCATGAATCGAAAGAAGCTGCACACTATGGAAAGTATAAGGCAATCACTTAGCCCAGCAACGCTTCTTTTCCCACACCTCATTAGCAAAGTTGCTAAGGCATGTTCAGTCTTGTAAGCAATGCCCTTTACATTGTCAGGTTTTCCCCTTCTCGCAATGGAAATCGTTATATTTTAGTTTTCATTGATAACTTCACTCGTTTTTGTAAACTAGTCCCCGTGCCCAACAAATCAGCAAATGTGCACATGCTTTCCACGACTTCTGTCTTAGATATTCAGCTCCCATGTATTTTTCAACTGATAACGGGACTGAATTTCATAACAAGGTCATGGATAAGTTATGTGATATCATGAATGTAAACTCGTGTTAATATTCTCCCTTACCGCCCACAAAGTAATGGTATACAGAAAGGCTCAACTCCTCCTTTCCTTCATTAAAAGATCGCTTTTTGATGCGACATGGGGACATAGGGATGAATCACTTTTGGGACAATCCAGTCTTGTATTAATAGTACTTTTCATTTTTCCCTTAAGTGATATCCCACATTTCTTTTATAGGGAATGGATAAAAGACCTTTTTTATGAAAATCAAGTTCCTTAATATAATGAAAATTTATGCTGAATATTTTTTAAATAGAAAAAAGGGCAATCTTTCAGATCACAAAGAAGCATTTGACTAATTCCAGAGATAAAATACTGTATTTCAAACAAAGTTGCCCGCCACAAGGACATTGAAGTTGGAGCACTAGTATTTAGAAAAGTAAACCAGCAACTCAAATTAAGTCAAGCTTGCTCCTAGATTTGAAGGTCCATTAATGAAAGGGAAAAAACAACAAGGCCTACATTGAATGCATACAGTCAGGTGAACAATCTTGGTCTCATTTCGACGTCCTCAAGCTTGCTCAAAAGTACTATTCTCCCCTGGCGACGAACACTAATTGATTTTTATCTTCCAGATCTTACTACTCTTGGGTTTATTATTCTTCACTTTGTCGTCTGCGCCCCGCCATGCCCTACCCTAGGCTTCACGCAGTACCAGGAGCCTTCGTTGAGGACCTTGGACTAATCTTACCAAGTGACAATTAATAAGATTATAAATAATTTAACTCAATAACCACTCGTTGATTTCAGCAACAGCAGGCGAAAGTGCTTCTAGTCTCATTACTCCACATGACTTACGCCTATTCTCCACAATATCCCTCTGCTAATGTTAAACCTCTTTTTCCTCTAAAGCGACAAATTCAGTTTACTCTA
>NC_051401.1:33361326-33391326 GCF_015228065.2 Penaeus monodon | reverse complement strand
CAGGTCATGAAATACAATTAGGTACTGTGAAAGTTGTCCTGCATTTGTGCATAAGATAATGAATACTGTTCACATGTGAATACTGTTCACACAATTTTCAGTTATATATCCCTGAATTGAAGCATTGTCAAAGAGGTCCAAGTTTAGACTTTATTAGCATAAGTCATAATGGCGTAGCACTTACTGTTACATCTAACTTTGTTTTTAAAGCACTTGCATCTGTTTGACACTTTTTGGGTCCTGTGCAGTTGCATTTGACAAAACCCTGTTCACCACAGTTTGATTGAAAGGTAACAGATACCACCCTGTCGCGAATGATGGAGTCCTCTCCCAGAAGGCGCTGAGGGCATAAGTCAAACTGGTTGCGTGACAGCTTGGCCTTCAGAACTCCTGCCTTGACTAAATGGTGTACATGTCATTTTGGTCACGTTCCAAGATGACACCGAGAATGTTCCGAGGATCACCTCGACCCCTGTCTACCAGTGGAATAGGGACAGCAGCATTGTCAAGTGGTTCTCAAGGTCAATTCGACTCTGTTTGACCATGCGTTCAGCCTGGGCAAGTTGACTCGTATGGGCACCTTTTCTCTGGGCAATGATATTATTTTCTCTGCGACTCAAATCGTTTTCGGGCGATGCACCGGGGTTGACCAAAGTTACTGCTCAGCTGACAGTAGGGCTGATCTCTCTCTGGGTGCTGGAGACTGTTGACTGATGACAGCCACGTTCAGCATCGATGTCAACCTCGGCTGCATGAGAACGACAAGGTACCGGAAGGTTCGGGTCTACGAAGGATGATGGCCACGCTCTGCATCAACGTGAACCTCAGCTGATACAAGTCGGACAGGTACAGGGGTGTTGGGGACTACTGAAGGAGGACTGGGACGTTCCGTATCAAAGTGAACTTCGGCTGATTCAGCACTGGGAACAGGACCTGGTTCATCTCCGTTTTGACCGATGGTGAGTACAGCTAACAGATCATCCTCACACTGCATCCTTTGAATTACCTCATCAGGCAGCAAGGACGATGTCAGACCTACTTTGGCTTCACATCCAAACATGGCTGCATAGGATGATTTGCGAATAACTGCATGGAAGCTGGAATTCTTCTGGAACTGGACAAACTTGATTCCAATGCTCCAATCAGTGGTGTTGTTGTCTCCCATCCATGCAACCAGCATGTCTTTGCTCTTTCCACCGTTTGCTCTTTCCACGGATCCTTGGCTCTGTGGATGTCGAGGCTTTCCATGAACGAGGACAAATTTGGGCCAGATGATTTTCAGCTCACTGATCATTTCGGCTGTGTACTCTCTGACCCATTATCACTCTGTAATATGTACGGAGCTCCGAACAAGAGAAATATGTCAGTGAGATGATGCGCCACTTCTGCTGCACGTTTTGACGACAGCGGACGCAGGACACATAATTTGGTGAGGTGGTCTTGATAGACCATGATCCATTTGTAGGAACCCTGTGCCATCGATTGCATATCAATCAAGTCCACTTGGCCGTGAAAAGAAAACCCGTCTGTCAAGATGGGTCGAACAACCACACCTTTTCTAACTGTCGCTTTCTTTTCTTCTGGCACTCTTCACAGTACGATTTAAACAATTCAAAAGCTTCCCGTGTGATGTTAACGTATTTCTTTGCTGTTTCTTTGATCATGCGATCCCGCCCGCCATGACCTGTAGCGATGTGTGCTCAAACGTTTACGTCATAAGTATCCTCGATGGCGACGTAGTACAGGACCGGTTCATCGTCGCTCTTTCGTTTCTTTATGAGTTTTTCTATATCACCGCAGTGAAGTATCTCATATCTGAAGCAGACATATAAATGTATGCGTCAGTGGCAACTTCGGAAACGCTTTCATACACAGTTAATCTGTTAATTACTATGGTAAACTAAAGAGTGTGTTGCGGGTATCGGAAAAAGACACGAATGTATGCGTCGGAGGCAACTTAGTAACTATTAAAAACCAGCTAATCTTTTGATTAGTATTGAACACCATAGTTTGGGTTGCGATAGTCTCCGAAGTGAGCCTTCATCCCCTGGGGTGCCACAGGTGAGCAATAAGTTATGAATGTGAGAACAACAGTGTATTCCTATAAAATTATCGATTCATACGACAAAAATGTTGATTCGTGCATGACAATCAACACTTAACACATTAATCAATACAATAATACAGCAATACAACAATACAGTTATTTTTCACGAATCCACGGCTCCCCGTTGGTTACCTTATACATGTACTTACTTTGTGAGCAGGTAGTATTCATGGCGACTCTTTGTGCTGTTGCTGGACTTGGAAATATTGCTCCTTCGGTATTAAAACCCTCTTCATCTGCTTATATCTCCGATAAAGTTCGCGCTTGAATATCTCCTCCGTTGTGTCTGCCATGGTTCTGTTCGTAGCTGTGTTGATACTGTCTGATGAACTAAAGAGGGGGGGAGGAGGGGGAGGAATCCTCAGTTCAAGGATGGGAAGGGAAGTTAAGGGTAGTTAGCTGATGATGCAAGATGATGGTAGAGCAATGGAACTTGAAATTTAAGCGAGGAAAGATGATGGTGAAACAAGAACAAAATAACATAATGATATAACACGAGAACATTTTTTTTCGCCTGCCAGGGATTATCATAGCAGGTATGAACCCGCTATGATAGCCTGTTGCAGGTGAGACCCTCGCCTGCCTCCCTTCCAGCTCCTAGGAGCTGAGAGCGAGGTTCAGTGGGTCACTCTTTTGTTTATTTAAACGAGAGGATGAACGAGAACAGGGTGTAGCCGTGTCTGATAAATCTGTTTAGGGCAGGAGACATCCTTTGCTATGTGAGCACGCGTAATGGGCGGTGCTCACCGGGCAGAGGCCCCTCCCTACCCAGCAGATTGTCATTGTTGTTAATCTTGGCCTAATAACATATATGGAAAAGCAACAAAGACATTAAAAACATTAGAAACATTAAACATAAAACACAAAACACAGATCTAAGGGCCGGTCACATTAATCAATTCTGTCCAGGGATCCCTTTACAGAACTGGATGCTGCCCATTCTGTAAACGGATCCGAGATGAAAATCCCTCCGCAGTGTGAAAACGCTCTGTCGGTATTTTATCCCTGCCTAGAGCTGAAATATATTGCCAAAACAAAAACTATAATATAATTACTGGTAAACTCATTGCTTAGAATCTTTAAAAAAATATTATATATCATGATAAAACAAAATTATTAGACACAAAGATATATTGCATCGAACAACGATGTATCATTAATTGTCTATAGATAATTCAGATAAACGTTCATTTGACTAACGAACATAAACATCAACCCACTTCGATACGCTAAAAGTATATAGCTCTCTTCGGAAGTTATTTACGCCTTGTTGGATAAAGTGAAAGTCAAAGAACCGTTGTGGAACTCCATTCATAAGGATTATAAAGCAGGAATGTGAAAAGAACATTAATGGATGAAATAAGCAATACCCGAATTAATACCCGAGCTACGCACATCAACTCTCCACAAATATGCATATTTCACTTTTCCTGATTTGTTATTTTTACCTCACATTCATAATCTAAAATATAGGTAAATCTTAAATATAGGTAAAATCTTAGTTTAGTAATGGTATACAGCAGTAAGCCATATCATATTAGTGTCCGAAGGGACACGGAATATAGTGTGACCAATCCCTCTCTGTAGCTGACCAGACTTCGGCGATCCTATCTGGGGATCCTAGGACAGAATAGACTAGTGTGACCTTCGCTGTAGGGTGAGTGTCTAGCGCATAAACTTGTTAAAGGTAATGTTGTGAATGTAGTGATGTATGATGTATGATAACATGATGTAGTGATATGTGGTGATGATGTCATGAGTGTGTGGGCATGTTGTTAATTTTTGCGCATGAGCGGTGGAAGGTAATTGGGATGGTGGTATGGGTAGGTTATTATGGTGGCTTTTTCGTGTGGAAATCATCCTCCGAACCGAGCGGTCCGAAGGCTTTTTCCTTGCTATGAGGTTTGGTGCGCTGGTTCATGTTGAAGGTAAAATCGAAACGAAGCGAATTATTTACAATTAAAATATAAAAAATACATATATACAAATGAGGATGTGTGGCCAGCGCATAAACTCATTAAAAGGGGTGGTGATGTAGTGAATGTGTCCCCTCTCCCGAAACGAAGGCAAAATGCACGGTCGTGGCTAAAAAGATCGACAAGACGATCCTTCCACGATCGTGTGAATCTATCAGTCACGAAGTATCCGCCAAGAACGGTGTCACTGTCTTGGATGTTTATAAGCCTCCCGAGTCACGAATCGTCAAGATTCGTGTCTCAGCCCAGAGGAAGCCCAGAAACTTCTGTCACGGGGGATCATGATGTTTAATACATCGGTCCCAACTTACAATATTGAGCCAGAATGCTTTATTCAGATTGAACAATGCTTAAAATGCTACCGTTACGACCACAACAAACACACATGTACACACCCGTTGCGGTGGCGAAGGTCACTTCTTCGTCAAATGCAAGGAGACCCTCAAATGCTGCAACTGCGAGGGGTCGCATGTTGCTGTTAGTGGATCCTGTCCCATACGAAAAGAAACCCTGAAGGCAAAACGGAATCAGATTAGGGAAAACAAAAACACTGCTCCTTCCTACGCCACAACAACAGTTACACAACCTGCTCAGACTAGCACACCCAGACGACCTGCATCTACCTCCAGGACAACTCTGCCTCCACCTCCCCAATTCAACAACACTACTCCTAACACAAACCCGAAAATACAAGCCATCTTACGCGTCGCTCCCATCGCAGCAAAATACAATGCCAAGAAATTCGCAAACATTGTCCCTATCATGCTACAGAAAAACTGTTTCCCCAGCATTGTTGTTCCAGAGGAGATCTTCGAAAATGACAATCTATACATTCCTGAGTATGCCACAACACCACAAACCACAGAAACTAAGATGACAAACACTGACCCACAGCCTCATTGCTCCACACAAAGACACCTCGTTTTGCAACCAGCACCACAACGAAACTGTACAAGCACTTAACACTACAAAAAACACCTAACACAAAAGCAAGCAGACCTCACCACCTAACAAGCACGCCAAAAAGACAAAAAGGATCCCCCAGTCCCGCAGCCTCGTCTTCATCGTATGGATGACGCCATCCTTGACGAAGAGAGTAGCGGCTTCAAGATCGACGTCGAAGTCGTTCCCGAAGCCGGGGAAGAGCTCCCTCTCCCCTTGGAGGGAGCCGTTGCCGTGCTCCCATCTAGGGGGCACTTGGGACAGCCTGGGCGTATTGGGAATTGGTCCGCCGATTCCCAGGACTTCCTCCCTGCGTCCTGACCTTGGGGAACCGCTGATCGAGGCTCGATCATGAAACCGCTACCGGGATCAGGTGACGCCACGCAAGGTAAACCCTGGTAAAATGGGTCTACCCTGAGTGGCATGCTAACGATCGTTCAGGCAAATGTAAGGTCATTTTTTACGATCCGTGCATTTTTTACGACTTTCTAGAACAAGAACGTCCGGATGTGGTCCTACTGAATTCTATATCCACCACTAATGGCTATAGAATTCGGCACTATGGTTACACATCCAGGCAATCAGGTTACGGATTGCAAATGGGTTCCTGTATCCTCATAAAATCCACCGTCATGCATGAGTTTCTCACCCTCTCATTACGCCACCCTGACTTCATGGCAGTCAGGTTATTCACCCCACAGCGCCCCATTATCCTTTCCACTGCCTATATAAAATCTAGGACTAATTTACCTCTTGCAGATTTCAACAAATTGTTTAATTATACAAACCTCCCAGTCTCCTTTGCCGGAAATATCAACGCTGCCTACACGACACTACACCACAGCACTACCAATGCTCATGGTAGGCAAACTCTATTTTATCTTTGAAACCAAAAGACTCCACTACATAGGACCCGGTCCGAACGTTGGTTCAGGCCACATACTCATCATAATAAAAATTTCCACATCACCAATACAAAACAAAGAAAGACGATCTTTCCAGTATAAACAAGCAGACTGGGAGTCGTTTAAATCTAAATTAAATGATCATAACTTTGAATTTAATCTTGAAGGACTTGATTCCCAAACAATAGATGGGCATTGGAATTACATCTTCTCCTGTATCGCCTCAACTATGCTGAGCACCATCCCCAGGTCTCAGTATATAACACGCATATCATTTCAGCCATCTGAAAGGACAAAACGTCTCCTGACCTGTTTTCGAGGTCGTTTCACTCAAAATTTAAACAGATTAAACCATGTTCGATGGGACTTATCTATTTTAAGAAGACACGTCATCGATAGTCTTGATAACGACCGACAAAAATATTGGACAAATTTAGTAAACAAAAGTAGAATGCAACAGAGTTCGCAATCCACGGGAATTTTGGCAAAAAAATTAAACAACTTAAAGGTAGTAACTTCCCCTCCTTCTCCCACCTCATTCACAATAACGTAAAAGTCTCAGATCCCGTGGATGTTATTAAAATTTTTGAAGAACACTGGGCCCAAGTTTTCTACCCTCACCCTCCTCATCCCCTGTTCACTCACAAAATTCAAGAAATTGATACCTCGAGTCAAGAGAACAGGGTAGAAACTAACCCAGAGCTAATTATCCGACTGGATAGGCTGGGCGACACCTGCGTGTGAGGAAGTAAAAGAAAAAATAAAGAGGTATCCTCGTTAGGCACCAGGCTCCTCACAGATCGAACGCGACGCTCTTATTCACCTTCCTGATAACATTATACAAACTTTGACTCACCTTTACAACGCCTCTCTCGCTTCCGGCTATTTTCCCTCTCCCTTTAAGACTGCTTTAGTGGCCCTCATTCCTAAGCTACAAAAAGACCTGACTGACCCCAAGAGTTACTGCCCTATTAGTCTACTCGAGACATTAGGCAAAATTTTCGAAAAAATCATAAACACTCGATTAAGGTGGTATCTCGAAGACCATAACCTTCTCTCCCACAAACAATTCAGCTTTCGCTTGCATCGCTCGACGCAGGACGCACTCAACATCATCACGAAGTACATAAACAACAACAAAGACCGACAACTAAAGACTGTTCTTGCCACCAAAGATGCTGAGCGAGCCTTCGACACGGTCTGGCATGCTGGCCTGAAGTACAAGCTGTACACCAAATTTAACTTTCCACCTCAAATTAAAAAATTACTCTGCAGTTTTCTTGACAACCGCAGGTTAAAATTAACATTTCAAAATAAAGTTTCAGGCACAATTTCAGTGCATTCTGGAGTACCTCAGGGCAGCATACTCAGCCCAACACTTTATACATTATACACAAACGACCTTGCAGATCCCACACACACAGACTCACTCACTATCCTCTATGCTGACGACTGTACGCACCTAGCTCGACACAATGCGCTTTCAGGTGTCGTTCAGCGCATTAATGACGAACTCGACACCGTCTCGAGATGGGAGCATAAATGGCGTATCAAGACTAACGCGACAAAACCACGAAAACTTCCTCCTTACCACAACATTTACCTCAACACCTTCGACAGACTACAAGCACCTCTCCAAATCAGATCCTCTTGTACCATTCTTGGTTTAACCTTTGATATCCATTTTCGATTTCCTTTACATATTGATTCAAAGACCGCCTTGGCAAGAAAAACCTTACATTCGCTTTATCGATTTAAAAGTGCGGCCCCACGCACTAAGCTGCATCTATACAAAACAGTAATCAAACCTCTCCTCACATACACACCACTTGCACTCACACAAATAGCATACGCTAGCAAGCGCAAACTCCAGCTTGTTCAGAATAAAGCACTCAGATGGATCTATATGGTAAGGGATCAATTTATTACAACATCTGAACTCCACAGGGAAGCTTCTCTGCTTCCTCTGAACATCGAGTGGCGTAGGTTGGTCTGTAAACAGACCGACACACTCCGTGCTTGACATACCGACTGGCTAGATAGACTCAACACCATCTTTCGTTCCGGCTGGAGATCGGGATTAGGCCATGATCTTTTTTTCTTTGACATAGGACGAAGAAGTGGATGCATTTTTTAGGTTCGGCCTTCATTTTCGTTTTTCCCCTTCCCCCATCCCTTTTGTTTGTTTTGTTTTGCTTTTGTTTGTCTTTCCCGTTTTTAAATAACTTCACCTGACGCTTTGTGACTGCCATACCTCACCCCCGCTTCCTCATTATCCTTCGCCATAGCGTGGACCCAACATCCTTTATCCTCCCCCACCATCCCACTGGTTTCGGTTTCCGGCACGTGACACTTGCTGCTAGTACTCGTGCCAGGACCATAAATCCTTTGTCGTAAGGATTTATGCGAGCCGAGGAAAGAAGTGTCACGGCCAGTGGTGTTAATCCAACCGTGACGTGGCCGTCAGGGCCGTGTCTCTCCTTAAGCCCTGCTGCCGACGAAGGGGAACCTTTTGTTGACACAGGAGGGAATGGCCAGCCCCTGACTAGCGACCACCTCCGTGCTTCAACCTACTTCAACAGCACAGGTTAGCCGAGGGATAGCCCTGGAGCCATGGTCGAAGAGGCCGTGCCCAGAGCACACCACAGATGGCGCCTAAACTGTTAACTTTTATCCCATCCTCCCCGATTAGCCGAAAATCCCGCTGCTGTTCGCTGTAGCGGGGTCCCGGGCCGCGCGCCCTGACCCGCTTCCCATGAGAACGCCGCGAGCACGCGACCTCCAGTGCGGGCACGCGCTCAAGGTCGTAGGGTATCCGTCCTTACGCACCGAGAGATGGCCGGACCCCCTCGACGCGGATTCGTGTGGCGGAGGGGAAGCAAGTACGCCCGAGGACACACGCACCGAACACAAAGGAATCAAGATGGCACAGGGCCACCCTCACCCTTTTCCTTCTTTCAAAGAACCCACTACAACTATTACCCCAAACTTTACCCTACGTGCTGGGATAAGCCCCAGCTCCTTTTCTTCTACTATAATTCATTTTCCTCCCCCCCCTATCCTTCCCCTATCCCCTATTCTTCCTTCCCACTCTTCTTTCCAAACTTTTGTCTTTGTGAATGTGGTGATGTATGGTGTATGATAACATAATGTAGCGATATGATGTGGTGATATCGTGAGTGTGTGGGCATGTTGTTACCTTCTGCGCATGAGCGGTAAGTTTATTTACCACCTTGGCTATCTCCTCAGGCGTGGGCAATCATGATTACAGTTTTACATATATATGACATAGTACAGTAGTCTGTAAACTACTGTAATTGTACAAGGTAAAATAGAAATAGAAATCATACATCATACAAAAATCATTACTTTCATATGCTTTTGCCACTGTGTTTGAATAGCACTGTCATTTGCCTACGGTAGTTATACATAGTAAATTTAGGGTATAGTACGAGTATATCTTCCAATGTATCAGAGGAAATGAAATATTCACATAGTTCTTTATACCTCATGTTAGGTGTTCTGAAAGGCTGTATCACATGACATTCCGAGATATAGTGCTCAAGCGTTCGTTTGTTTTCTTCGTTACACAGTCTACATCTAGATTCATCTGCACTTCTTGCACCGTGCAGTTGCCAGTACATTCTGTAACCTAAACGTATTCTGGAATAACCACGTCACACTGTCTAGTTTGACTTTGGTGCCACCATATGAAGGCTTGCCATCTCTCTACTGATCATAGTGCCTTATGATACAGCTTTCAGGCCTTTGAGTGTTAATCAGATCTACTAGTTCTTCCTTATGAAAACTTTTCAATATATGTGCAACCCTAGCAAGAGGCATCCCAAGATCTATGTTCACAGTATCCTTGCTGCAAGCTTCTTTCGCCACTTTGTCTACGTGGTCGTGCTTGCGTATGCCAACATGAGATGGTACCCATACAAACTGAATGTTGAAATTACGCTCTGTTGCATAGGTTACGTTACGCTTAATGCAACTCACAATTTCCTCATCGCCACCTGCTTTGAAAGAATTTAGCGTCCGAAAAGCACTTTGAGAGTCACAGAAAACTATTCCAGAGCCCCTAGACATTAAGAATTCCTTGCGAGGAGTATACCTGCCAGCTCCGTTTGTGTAGTGCTGGCTCAGTTTTGTATTCTCATATTAACTTGATGTTGTAGTAAGCCATTTTTGTATACAGCGCAAGCACAACCAGATTTGTATCCAGACTGATAGGGTCCGTCGGCGTAAGACTCGCCCATAGATTCTGTGTTCCTTTACCGTTGCTAGCGCAATTTGTTTCAACACACAGTTATGCACCCTGTTTTTTTGTAGTAGACATGTAAGGTGCACGATCAGTGTTGAATTCTTCCATGGTGGAATGGATCGACCTTTTGGTATTTTACTAATTGGAACATTGAGTTTTATAATGTTCATGGAGATTTTGTATATCAGAGGGCGCGTGTGTGTGTGATTAGTCACGTCTACTTGCGTGATTTTATGTTGCAGTTGTTTTTGGAAATCTGAGAGATACGAGGGTTCCCTCAGACCTTTGACCCCAAATATGGTGGAAATAAATATTATTCTATCAGAAATGGATGGTAAGTTTAATTCTGATCTGAAGTTCACTATCCTTGCTGTTCTCGTGGCGCCGAGGATAATCCTCATAGCTTCATTTTGCACTACCTCCAAGCTACCTATTTCTGATTCCTTACACTGCAACAAGTGCAGTGCATGGTAGTCTACAACTGACCTTATAAAGGCCAAGTAAAACAGTCTAGCGAGCTTAACATTGATGCCATGTTCTCTTCCGACAAGAACTTTCAAAGGTTTCAATCTCTCCCAGAGTCTCTTCTTTAGAGAGAAGACCAGGTCTGCATCATTTACATTCACCCCGAGATATTTATACTTGTGGCATGTCAAGCTCCTGGTCACCTAGCGAAAAGTGGTTGGGGTATGATATATGGGTTGAGAGCCATTGTTTTCTCAGCAGAGATGACTAATCCACACTCATGAGCCTTTGTTGTGATTCTGTCGAGGATTATTTGCATCCTCTCTTGTGATGATGCTCTGACGCGTATGTCATCAGCGTAGCATATAATGGATTCACCATCCCCGAGTGGGATATCTGCCACCAGCTTGTGCATGAGGACATTGAACAGCATAGGGCTGAGAACTCTCCCTGTGGCGTCCCAAGTTTAAAAGACTGTGAAGTGTAACTTCTCACTCCCCTGAACAGGACACTTGCAGATCTGTTCAAAAGATACATTCTAATCCAGTTCAATACCTTACCCCAGATGCCAAAGCTTACTAATTGTTCTAGGATAACTTTTCTGTTTGCAATGTCAAAAGCTGACTTAAGGTCAAGAAAAACAGTGTGCTTCCCTGGATTAGAGCTTGAAAAGTACTCTGTAAAGCAGTGTTGTGTGCTACGTCCGATAGAAATTCGTACAGTTTGTGAGATAATTTACCTTGTAACCTGTACCTGAGTCTGTTCAAAATTATCCTTTCTAGAACTTTGCATACACATGAGGGTTTAAAGAAATTGGTCGGTATTTATCAGTGTTTGATTTCGGTATAGGGATGATTAGACTGGTGTCCAGGGGCCAGGCAGAATACCTTGTGACAAACTTAACATGTATAGATGCAAAAGGGGATTACCAGGTACCTGAGCTATAAGGCGGAGGACACTTTAGGTAATTCCATCCTCACCTGAGGCGAACGCTTTTCCTTTGATCAGTGCATTGTTCAGTTCCCACTCAGAGGTCTCAACAAAGTATGAGGGGTCAGTATCAGAAATTCCAATCTCAATGGCAAATGTGTGTGCAATTTTAGATTGACTAAGGTGATCCTGAATATTTGTGGGAAGTGAGCTCATTTGGACGCTCCAGCCCATTGACTAAGGAGCATTGTAAGTGTGGTAGCCCAATTAAGAAAGTAAAGATGAATGAAAATGTTTTAAAAGACTATATTTCAAAGTCGAATACATAGACGGGTATTGGAACGTGGTTGTTTACTTCACAGCAGCTTGTGGTCGCCTAACAGCACCAGGCCCTATTGTAGGGGTTTGGAGTAATTACATTCTTTGTACTAGTTCATCCAACCTATTATTGTAATTTTATGTTTTAAAAAGTTTGTTAGCATTCAGTGATGTGCTTCAATTGAATTAAGTGCATGAATTATTGCAAGTTTAACAGTATATATGACCATGTGGCCACAGTTGTTATAGCCACAGTTGTTATATTCCACGTTGTTTTGTTTACAGTTTTACGTATGAGTACGGACATGGAAGATGAGGATGAATATGTGGAAATTGTATTTCATCAGTTATGGAGAATAAAGGAAGAAGCAACAAGAATTGTTTTTCTCCCAGAATCCATTGAAGTATTCATTCAGTAAACAAATTCCAACAAAAAGGGCGAGGCCGCAGCGACACCCCAGTAAAACTCCACCCCAGTAAAACTCCACGACAGTAAAACTCCACCCCAGTAAAACTCCATCCCAGTATAACTCCACGACAGTTAAATCTCCACCCAAGTAAAACACCATGAAAGCTTAACTCCAGTCTAGCAAAATCCAACAGCGTCGTCAGTGAAATCCATCAACAGTAAATACAAGCCATGTCAAATTTCATTCAGAAATATGAAACAAAGGTGTCATCCAAAGAAGGCAGTACTACACAGTTGCATAACAAGCCTACAGCTTCTAGCAGTACAGTTGTTATTTGCTGCAGCGCCAGTAGAGCAGTTGATTCCCCCAGCAGTCAATGTGTGATCTTAACTAGTTTCATCCACCGAGAACATTCCAAGAACAGGACCAGAAGTGACAGCACAGCAAAAGACAACAGTATTCACCAGAAGGTTATTTACATTCCCACTGTTGATCTGTAGTTTAAAATAAGGTAACTGCAGACAGGTAATAGTTTATGTGGGTTAACTGGTCTGTTGCAGTACTGGTATATTTATAATTGCTGTTTTGTTTAGTCACCATGAGTCACACTGTTGTAGTTGAAAACCCTGAAGGGTTAGAGTTGCATGAGAATGTTATTCAGAATGAACCTATGTAAGATCTAGAACTAGACTCAAAAGGGATTTGAATATGAAGTCGATGTCTGTACGACAATTTTTTTGAGTGCAAATTCTGCTTGGAAAAGAGTTTACATTGAGATAAATAATAGATTAGATGATCTAGAATTAATCAAATTAAGGAAGCTAGGATTTCACTAGTAACCAAGTTTGAAGCTGTGCAGAATGCATATGATAGATAAGAAGCTCTGGAGCCTTCTAATAAATTTTCAGATCAATATATTAATGTGAGGAAGACACACAAAGGCTTATATTTGATATAAGAGAAAGGTCAAAACAGTTTTTACAAGTTGCAGGTAGTACCAGGAGTAGTGGACATTCTAGCGTTCAAGTATTTCTTCATCAAAAAGTAGAAAGAATTAATTGAGAAGTTAGCAAAGTTAGACTTGGAAATGTTGAAAGTCAAAAATGAAATTCAAAATGTAAAACTAGAAGAATCAGGGGTTGAGAGTAAGCAAGATTATACAAGAAGTATGTGGAGTCCCATTTTGAAACATTGCCACACAATAAGCATTCTGTATTGAGAGTAAAGTTAAATCAAATGAAGAATATGATGGAGTGCAAATTAGTAAGAAAGAAGATTGAGAGAGAGACTAAACCTTGATGATGAATATGTGAGTAATCTGAATCCTAAAGTTAATTCATTTTTTCCAAAGAATGAGGTGTTAGTTAATCAAAAAGATGAAATTTCTTGTTCAGGAGAACAGAAGAAAAGGATGCTATCCAACAATTAGTCGAAATTCTTTGTGCTAGGCAAATTAGTGACTCACTTCCTAGGCCTGAACCAGAAGTTTTCAAAGGTGACATACTTCACTATTCAATGTGGGTAAAGTCGTTTGAGACTTTAATTGAGTCAAAAACTAAAGTGGCAGCTGAAAGAATGTATTATTTAAGCAAATATACAGATGGAGAAGCAAAAGAAGTTATAAGTGAACTTTGTTATTAGATACTACTGAAGCGTACCATAAGGCTAGAAAGCTTTTAAAACAAGATTTGGTAATGCCTTTGTAATTGCTAATGAATATAGAAAGAAATTACATGAGTGACCAAGGATTCCTCTGAATGATGGACCAGCTTTGATGAAACTTTCTGATTTCTTGGAGACATGCAAGACAGCATTGAGTAATATTCAATATTTGAATATATTAAATGATTCCAAAGAGAATCAGAGAATATTACAAAATTGCCACATCCTATAGTTGAAAGATGGAATACAATTGTTGATAAAGAGCTATATAAAGCCAGTGAACTTGATGATGAGAGTGATGATGGCTTATTATATTCAGCAGAATTTCCCTCATTCACGAATTTTGTACATTTGTCAGAAAAGAGCTTCAAAAGCATGCAACCCAATAACTTCAATCACTGCAGTTCAAGATAAAGTGTTAGAGGTAATGTAACTGTAAATGTTCAAAACAAAAGTCAAGGTCAGTGAGAGCTTTGTCACAGAAACCAAAGAAATTAATAATAAAATGAGTGACAACAGTAGATTTGCTTGCCCATTTTTGCAGTCAGATAAATAACCTTAATAACTGTAGTAAGTTTTTAAATTAGATTTGAAAGACAAAAAGAATTTTGTTGATAAAAACAATTATGTAGAGGTTGTCTAAAGAGAGGACACATATCAAGATATTGCCATCGAAGGAGCAAATGCAAACTTGTAATAGATTACATCCTACTTCTCTTCATGATGATGCACTAATACAAAAGAACAGATGGAGTCTGAAAATAAAGTTCAAGTTAAGGAACAGAAAAAGAGGCTGTTTCTAATACAATTAAAGTTAACAAGTGTATTGTTATGGATGTTAACTCAATGATAGTTTCCTGTGTGGTTGCACCATAAAAGTGACGAGCAGAAAAAAAGTCTTGGTGTATGCATTACTTGATGATCAGTCTGATGTATGTTTTATTAAAACAGTGCTCTAGTTAAGTTAGGCGTTGTGGAACAAAGATTCATCTAAGATTAGCTACTATGAATGGTGAACAACTGTTACATGCTCTAAAACTTGTGGTCTAATTGTAAAGGGTGTGTATGAAAATAGAGATGTACCATTGGCCTCATACTTATTCTAGAGAAATAATTCCTTGCAGGCGAGATCAAATACCAAGACCTGAAACTGCCAGAGAGTGGCCACATTTGGAAAGAATAGTTGAGAAACTGATGCCTTACAATGATATGTAGAAGTAGGACTCCTGATATGGTCTCAGTTGTATTAAGGCAATTACGCCAAAGGAAATCATTACTGGCAATGACAATGATCCCTATGCAAAACGAACTAATCTTGGTTGGGTATTGCAGGTAAAGTCAGAGGTATTGATCCAAAGGAGGTAGATGTAGTCACAGTACCAGAACAATGATTCAAGAAGTAATAATTAACCATGAGAAAAAATGTTGTCTTCTCACAGTGCCTATAAAGGTTAAAGAGATTATTAATCCTGAGCAAGTAAAAAATGTTTGAACTTGATTTTAATGAAGTAAATGATGATTACCCTATTTCTCAAGATGATAAAATGTTTATGAAAAGAATGAGAGAAGGAATTCATCAGGTTGACAGAGGTCATTATGAAATGCCTCTGCCTTTAAAGAATGTAGATTTCAAGTTCCCAAATAATAGAGCTGTAGTTTTGCACAGGTGAATGAATCTTAAGAAAAATTCAGGCAGAAGAAAGGTTACTATGAAGATTATGTCAAATTTATGAATGATCTCATAGAGAAAGGTTATGCAGAACCAATCCCAAAGGAAGAATTAAGTAAGGATGATGCAAAGTTGGTATATTCCACATCATGGTGTTTACCATCCCAAAAGGCCAGGAAAAATAAGAGTAGTTTTTGACTGCAGTGCTCGCTATCACAAGTATCACTTTTGAAAGGTCCAGACTTAACAAATAATCTTACAGGAGTACTGTGTAGATTTCGCCAGAACCAGTAGCATTTATTTGTGACATCAAGCAAATGTACCATCAGTTAAAGTTGAATGTCAGAACAGAGATTTACTTAGGTTCTTGTGGTGGAAAATGGCAATTAGAAGATGAAATAATGGAATTTAGAATGACAGTTCATCTTTTTGGAGCACTTCATCTCCTAGTGTTGCCAAACTTTGCATTAAAGATGGTAGCAGATCAGTATGAACAAGACTAGGGTCAAGAGACAGCCAAATTTGTCAGAGACAATTTTTATGTAGACGATGGGTTAATGTCAGTGTCAACAGTAGCTGAAGCTATTAATTTGATTGACAAAAGTAAGAGATTATGTAAATTAGCAGGTTTCACATTGCACAATTTTCCTCAACAAAAAGGAAGTAATTTCTGCTATTAGTCCAGAAGTAATGTCTGACAACATTAAAAGTCTTGACTTGACAAAGGATACACTACCATAGAAAGAACACTTGGATAGAATGGTGCATAGAATCTGATACATTTCAATTCAGAGTTAATTTCAGTAGCAGCCTTTAACTAGAAGAGGCATTTTGTCAACAGTAAGCTCAATATTTGATCCCTTGGGACTAGTATCTCATTGATTCTATTAGGAAATAATACTCCAGGATTTATGTAGGGGTAAAGTAGAATGGGATGATCCTGTGCCTGATCACATTAAACCCTTGTGGGAAAAATGGAGAAATGAATTATGTGAGTTGCAGAACCTTAAGTTGTCAAGATGTTATAAACCAGAAGGCTTTGGAGAAGTTATATCAGTAGAGTTACACCATTTTTCAGATGCTTGTCAAGATGGCTATGGACAGTGTTCATATATTAGATTTGTAAATGTTAATGATGAAGTTCATTGTTATTTAGTTATGTCCAAGTCTAGAGTTACTCCATTGAAAGCTGTTACTATTCCAAGATTGGAACTGACAGCAGCAGTTGTGTCAACTAAAGTAAGTGTTATGTTAAGAAAGGAACTTGATTTTCAAAATATAAAGGAAATATTTTGGACAGATAGTAAAGCAGTCTTGGGATACATTTCAAATGACGCCAAAAGGTTTCATGTTTTTGTTGCGAATAGAGTTCAATATATTAGAGATAGGACTGATCCTATTCAGTGGAATTATGTACAGTCAGAGTCAAATCCAGCAGACTATGCTGCCCGTGGACTTTGTGTTAAAGAATTAATTAATAATTTGATGTGGTGGAATGGTCCAAAGTTTCTCTGGAAGAAACTTGATAATTGTGGAAGTTCCTGTGAACAAAGATCCATTTTAGAGGATGATCCATAAGTCAAGAAAGTGTCGTTTGTAGTAACTTCAAAGAGAGAAGTACCATTTCTTGATAGATTAAAATATTTTTCAGATTGGTTTAGAGCTAAAAGAGCTACAGCATTGTGTTTAAGACTACAAAGTAAGTATAAGAAAACCACAGAAACATCTGAGGAGAAAATTGATAAGAAGATATATGTAACATTTAGTCCTGTGACAGTTTCCAGAGCTTGAAAGGCGAGAAAGTAATAATAAAGGAACTTCAGAGTAAACACTATGCAGATGAAAAAAGGGTTCTTCAAACAAAGGAGAATGTCCTTAATAAAACAAGCAGTTTGTACAAATTAGATCCATTTATGGATACAGATGGAATCATAAAGGTACGAGGAAGACTTAGTCAAACAAACTTGAATGAAGCAAGTAGACATCCTGTAATTTTACCAGTAAATGCCACATATCAGATTGCTGATTTGTCACTATCACCAAAGGGTTTACCATCAAGGTCGTGGCATAACTTTAAATGAAATAAGATCAGCAGGTTACTGGATTGTAGGAGGATCATCTATGGTAGCTAAGCACATTAGAAACTGTATTGTTTGTAAGAAATCAAGAGGTAAAACACTTGACCAAAAAATGTCAGATCTGCCAAAGGACAGACTTGAACCATCTCCATTTACTTATTGTGCTGTAGATTATTTGGTCAATTTTATGTGAAGATAAGACGCAGTGAAGTCAAGAGATATGGAGCATTGTTCACATGCTTAGTTTCAAGAGCTATTCACCTAGAAGTTGTTGAATCTATGGATACTGATTCTTTTCTTAATGCTTATCGTCGTTTTGTTGGTAGAAGAGGGCCAGTACGTCAGTTGAGATCAGATAGAGGTACAAATTTTGTAGGTGCCAAGAATGAACTTGAGATTTGCTTAAAGGAAATGGATCAAACAAAAATAAGCAATGTAATGTTAAAGGACAATTGTGATTGGATTAATTTTAAAATGAATGTGCCTTATGCTAGTCATATGGGAGGTGTATGGGAGAGACAGATTCGCACTGTACGGAACATATTGTCTGTGATACTTTGTCAGCATGGAAATCAGTTAGATGATGATTCATTACAAACATTTATGGTTGAAGCAGAATCCATTGTCAATAGTCGTCCATTGACACTGGACAGTATTAATTCAATAGAGAATTTGGATCCTCTAACTCCCAACCATCTTTTGACAATGAAATCAAAGGTTGTATTGCCACCACCAGGTAATTTTCAAAATAATGATTTATATTCAAGGAAATTACAGTATTTAGCCAATGTGTTTTGGTCTAGATGGAAGAAAGAGTTTTTACAATCTCTTCAATCTAGAGATAAGTGGATTAAACCAGAAGAAATGTAAAAATAGGAGATATTGTGATTGTAAAGGATCAAATGAAACTAGAAACTATTGAAAATGGGTCGTTTGTAAGTGAAGTAATTTGTGATGAAGATGGACATGTAAGGAAAACAAAGATATGATGTCTGATTCATGTCTTGATAAGAATGGTAAAATGATTAAAGAATTTACTTATGTTGAGAGACCTATTCATAGACTAATTATGTTATTAGAATATAAGGTTTATTTGAGTTAACTTAATGTACTTTATATCCAGGGAAGTCCCCGCCAAAGAGCTTTATTTTATTTGTGATACCTCAGAAGATTAATGTTTTATTTTTGTATTTACTTTCAAGAAAGAAGGTTTTATAAAGAAAATAGTTTTAAGGTAGTATAATGTTAATTGTAAATTGTAAACAATTTAGGGGAGCCATGTAAGTGTAGTAGCCCAATTAAGAAAGTAAAGATGAATGAAAATGTTTTAAATGACTATATTTCAAAGTCGAATACATAGACGGGTATTGGAACGTGGTTGTTTACTTCAACGGCAGCTGTGGTCGCCTAACAGCACCAGGCCCTATTGTAGGGGTTTGGAGGTAAATTACATTCTTTGTACTAGTTTATCAAACCTATTATTGTAATTTTATGTTTTAAAAATGTGTTAGCATTCAGTGATGTGCTTCAATTGAATTAAGTGTATGAATTATTGCAAGTTTAACAGTATATATGACCACGTGGCCACAGTTGTTATATTCCACGTTGTTTTGTTTACAGTTTTACGTATGAGTACGGACATGGAAGATGAGGATGAATATGTGGAAATTGTATTTCATCAGTTATGGAGAATAAAGGAAGAAGCAACAAGAATAGTTTTTCTGCAGAATCCATTGAAGTATTCATTCAGTAAACAAATTCCAACAAAAAGGGCGAGGCCGCAGCGACAAGCATATCTGCTTATGCAAGAGGACTATGGAACTGCGGGGTGTTAGTTGGTTTGCTTGAAATATGATTTTTTTTTTTTTTTTTTTTTCAGACCTCCGACATTGAGGTGTTATTGTTAATGCTTTGTAGGAACTGTTCAAAGTGTTCATTTCTGAAATGAGTTTTTAATTCCCCTAGGTTTTTTGTTAGTCTTAAGAAACTGAATAATTATCCTGCTTGTAGATATCATAAAGCTCCTGAACTCGCTTTAGTTCCCTTAATAATGCAGGGTCACCGACCCACTTAGGTTTTTTGGAGTGTTGTGAGTTGTTGTTCTTGAAGGTTTTCTTTGGACAGACCCAAGTGTTGTAGTAATCAGTGATCATTATTGTCATGTCCATGGAAAATTTATCAACACTTGTTACTGTTTAATCATTATACCAGTCATAGATACGTGATTTAAAGTGGTGCTCAAGGTAAGGGGAAATAAAAATTTTGAGCCCATTTGTTTTTGTTGACTGAGTATTATCAACAGCGTATCTCATTACTATTGCAAAGTGGTCACAGATTAGCTCTGTTGCAAGCATGCTTCTGACGTTTTCATGCGCAAGATCCCTTCCTATTACATAATCTAGCCTGCCCCCGCCACGTAAGTTTGTTTGCCTGTCTGTATCATATACTGTCATACATCTATTGTTCACAAAATGTTGGAACTCCTCGCCATTTTCATTGCATTGACTATCACCAAATGTATAATGTCTAGCATTAAAATCTCCATGCATATTGTGCCGTGATTCTGAAAGTTGGGCAGTGCTTCAGTCTGACACTTCCTACACCTTGCGTATACATTGTAGAGAGAAAAACCCAGAGGCTGTTCGAATATGTAAATGCTGATATTATTGTCATTAGATTTCTTCACCAATTTATGCGGTTGGTGTCACTAAGTCAATAGGCCTGTCATTCCTGTGTTCGTATAGGAGTGGTACCCTCTAATTCTAGGGGCGGTTTTTATTTTAGTGGTTGACGTGAAGGGATCTTGTAAACAGATAACGTCAACATTATTGTTATGAATATAGTAAAGCAAGTCATTAACTCTACGGCTAACACCACGTATATTTCATGAAAGAAAAGTAATTGTTTTCTTGTCCCCAATCACACCCTATGATTACCTGATTGATCAAATTTGTGTTTGATGAAGCCCTTTAGTCTGCATATTTCTTGTACAGCATTACATACCTGTTTTGCATCTTGTTTATTTACCATGCGTCTGCGCGTTCTCCGCATACTGATACTATACGTATAATCCGTACCTGATAGCATTTTCTGAGTGATGACCCACAGTTCGTCCGTTTCCTTCGCATCTTCGTCAGCGTGATTTTTACATCACTAACATCATCAGAACGCACATTTTCCCTGTCTACATGATCACTTTTGTCGTGCGTAATAATAATATCTTTGACATCATTCGTATTTTCAACATCAGTTCGTCCGTTTCCTTCGCCTCTTTGTCACCGTCATTTTTACATTACTAACATTATACATCATCAGAACGCACATTTTCCCTGTCTACATGATCACTTTTGTCTTTTTGTCTTTTTCACCAATGGTTTCTCCTGTGGCACTGTTTCCTTGGATGGGGAATCCCCTAGGCAGTTGCGGGAATTCCTGTGGGTTGGTGACGTCACGTAGCCCTGGGTGGGTATGTGTGGCTGGGCTGGGCATCGCCACTCCGCAGTCGATGGGTACGGTCGGGGCAGGTGGGGAGGGGGGGGGGTGCTCGTGGCGGTTTGTGGTTTGTTTGTAGTTACGGTCTTCGTTGTAGTTGTCCTTCTCATTGTTTCTTGCAGGCAGTCCTTTGCCTGGTGAGCTTCTGTACAGATAGCACAGCTGTTTCTTTTCTGCAATATTTAGCTACGTGGCCGTAACCCTGACACTTGTAGCAGACCACAACCTCTGAACACCACAGTCGAATGGAGCTCGGCTCTATGTATCTTCCAAAGAATTGGTACTCTTTAGGTGGCGGCTGTTCACCGCTCCATACAATGATGATCCTGTTCAAGGGCTGTCCGTCCTTATAAATCCTCCGGCCTTTAAAAACACCCGGAAGATGCAGTGCTTCCTCAGCGGCAGCCTCCTTCGGAAACCTGGTAGCCAGGTATTCCCTGTTTTTTTTCCTTTTGGGCTGATAGTCGTCTTTGTTCTGCACAGAGATCCCCGCAACAGTGCCATTAACCATCAGGGTCACATATTTTTGTTGTTCCTGTCGTACATAGACGTAGCACGAGGATATCCATCTCCCCTGCACCATGTCTAGCGGGCCTTTCTCTTGGAGGGGCGGCAGCTGGCTGACCTCCCTCATCCACCTGATTTTATCACGGAAGACGTGTCCTCCGGAAAGGCCAGTCTAATATACCTCTCCCGAGGGGCGATGGGTTCGCGCTTTTGGGTGGTCCCGTTTGCTTTTTCGGTCAGGTTGCTGGTGTCATTCGGCATGGTTTTCACTTTCTTCCTTCTGGTCTGAACGAGTTGGAATCTCTCGTTATCACCATCAGAGTCGGCAGTCGAATCCACATCGTTCATATCCCTATGTTCGGTGGAATCAATCCCTCAAACAAAAACACTAACATTGTTGTGAGCGGTCCGAAGGCTTTTTCCTCGCAAGGTGGTTTGATGCTCTGGTTCAGTTGTTAAGCTGAAAATGTGCAATCAAAATTATAAAAATATACATATATACAGAAGTGAGATCTTCCTGTAGGGTTGGGAAACATCCTTCGACCTGAACGCACGTATGCGTGCAGATCGGAGGCCTTTCCCCCCAACAAAATATTCAGCGGGGATGTTCTAGGCCACCATGGGTGATTTTTTGTGTGTTTGTCTATGATATCGTTGTAGTTTGTATTGTCTATGTGTGGTATGCATCCCACGTTCGTTTGCTTTGTGTGTGTATGCGTATATTCAGTGCCTCTATGTTATATGTTTGGTGTAGCGATAGTGCGGTAATTCTATATCGTATTGTCTTGTATAGTGGTGGTGTTTATCCAGTATAGTGCTCTGTTCTGTATGGATTGCATCTTGAGTTTTTGTGTTTTTGAGATTGCAATCAGTGGAATGGGTGTTTATTCGAGTATAGCTCTTATAGTAGTTTTGTAGAGTTTAAGTTTGGTGTGTACTGTGCAGTATGAAAAGCGTTTGAGTTTTTTGAGAGCTATGCTTGCTTGGTTTATACGGTGTTGTGCATGTGTGTGAATACCGTTTCTGCTGAAGTGTAAGCCTAGCATGTTTCCTGTGGTTGCGTATGGTATGACTGTGAATTTGTTTGTGTTGGTCTGTATTTTCCATTTGTTTTCGTGTGTTGATCGTGTTTATGGCTGTTTGTGTGGCTGCTTTCATGATTTTTTTTGATTTGGAAGGGTGTGATATGATTTGTGTGATGTCTGCGTATGCAGTGTAGTTGCTGTAGGGTGCTGGGGTTAGTAGGCTGGCAGTGTAAAGGATGTAGAGTGTTGGTGAGAGGACGCTGCCCTGTGGAACTCCACTTCTGAGGTGGATGGGAGGGCCTAGGTGAGAACCAAGGCGAATGGAGGCTGTTCTGTTGTTCAAGAAGTTGCATAAGAGGCGTTTGAAGTGTGGAGGCAGTTGTAGCTGTGTTATTTTGCATTTAAGGCTAAGACAAAAGTTTGGAAAGAAGAGTGGGAAGGAAGAATGGGGGATAGGGGAAGGATAGGGGGGGGGAGGAAAATGAATTTAGTAGAAGAAAAAGGAGCTGGGGCTTAACCCAGCACGCAGGGTGAAGTTTGGGGTAATAGTTGTAGTGGATTCTTTGAAAGGGAAAAGGGTGAGGGTGGCCCGGCACCATCTTGAATCCTTTGTGTTTGGTGCGTGTGTCCTCGGGCGTACTTGCTTCCCCTCCGCCACACGAGTCTGCGCTTGAGGGCATCTGGCCAACTCTCTGTCGCATGTTCGCGGCGTTCTCATGGGAAGTGGGTCACGGCGCGCGGCCCGGGACCCCGCTACAGCGAACAGCAGCGGGATTCTCGGCTAACCGGGGAGGATGGGGTAAAAGATAACAGTTTAGCCGTCATCTGCGGTGTGCTCTGGGCACGGCCTCTTCGACCGTGGCTCCAGGGCTATCCCTCGGCTAACCTGTGCTGTTGAAGCAGGTTGAAGCACGGAGGTGGTCGCTAATCAGGGGCTGGCCATTCCCTCCTGTGTCAACAGAAGGTTCCCCTTCGTCGGCAGCAGGGCTTACAGAGAGGCGCGGCCCTGGTGGCCCGTCACGGTTGGATTAACACCACTGGCTGTGACACTTCTTTCCTCGGCTCGCATAAATCCTTACGACAAAGGATTTATGGTCCTGGTACGAGTACTAGCAGCAAGTGTCACGTGCCGGAAACCGAAACCAGTGGGATGGTGGGGAAGGATAAAGGATGTTGGGTCCACGCTATGGCGAAGGATAATGAGAAAGCGTCAGGTGACGAGGTGAAGTTGTTTAAAAACGGGTCGTATCAAGGGGAGGGTAACTATTTATTTAAGAAATCAAAACAAAACAAACCAAAAGAAAACTATGGTTAAAAGGAACAGAACGAGAACACAAAAACAAAACAAAACAAAAGGGATAGAGGAAGGGGAAAAACGAAAATGAAGGAATAGGAGGTGGCTTCAAAGGAAGCGGTCGAGCCTAAAAAAATGCATTCACTTCTTCGTCCCGTACCAAAGAAAAAAGATCATGGCCTAATCCCGATTTCCAGCCGGAACAAAAGATGGTGTTGAGTCTATCCAGCCAGTAAGTATGCCAAGCACGGAGTGTGTCGGTCTGTTTACAGACCAACCTACGCCACTCGATATTCAGAGGAAGCAGAGAAACTTCCTCGTGGAGTTCAGATGTAATAAATTGATTCCCACTTACCATATAGATTCATCTAGGTGCTTTATTCTGAACAAGCTGGAGTTTGCGCTTGTTAGCGTATACTGTTTGTGTGAGTGCAAGTGGTGTGTATGTGAGGAGAGGGTTGATTACTGTTTTGTATAGATGCAGCTTCGTGCGTGGGGCCGCACTTTTAAATTGATAAAGCGAATGTAAGGTTTTTCTTACCAAGGCGGTCTTTGAATCAATATGTAAAGGAAATCGAAAGTGGATATCAAAGGTTAAACCAAGGATGGTACAAGAGGATCTGATTTGGAGAGATGCTTGTAGTCTGTCGGTGTTGAGGTAAATGTTGTGGTAAGGAGGAAGTTTTCGTGATTTTATAAAGAGAACATTTGTTTTTGTCGCGTTAGTCTTGTGTTAGGAGTAAAGGTATTGCTGAATTGGGGAGGTGGAGGCAGAGTTGTCCTGGAGGTAGATGCAGGTCGTCTGGGTGTGCTAGTCTGGGCAGGTTATGTGGCAGCTGTTGTGGCGTATGAGGGAGCAATGTTTTTGTTTTCCCTAATCTGATTTCGTTTTGCTTTGAGTATTTCTTTGCGCATGGGGCAGGATTTGATAGTCTCCTTGCATTTGGCGAAGAAGTGACCTTCGCCTCCGCAACGAGAGCATCTGTATGTGTGTGTGTGTGTGTGTGTGTGTGCATGTGTGTTTATTGTGTTCGTAATGGTAGCAGTTCAGGCATTGTTCAATGTGAATAAAGCACTCTGGTTCGATATTGTAGGTTGGGACCGATGTATTAAACATCATGATCCCACTTGACAAAAGTTTCTGGTCTTCCTCTGGGGCAGAGACACAAATCTTAAAGATTCGTGACTCGGAAGGCTTGTAAACGTCAAGGACAGTGACAACGTTCTTGGCGGATACTTCATGACTGATAGACTCACACGATCGTGGGAGGATCGTCCTGTCGATCTTTTTAGCCACGACCATGCATTTTGCCTTCGTTTCGGGAGAGGGGACGGGAGTAAAGCCTTGATCTTTTAATTTCCTTTGGCCTTCGGTCGAAAGGAATGGGGTCAGTTGTTCAGGTTTGGCTACTGTCACCTTGAAGCCATTGCAGGTCTTAAAGAGGTGGGTTCCAGACCCACAGCCAAGTGCCCCAATTGCGGTTTAGGACATCATGCCTGGAATCCTATCTGTGAAGAGAGACACAGACGCCTCCAGATTCCTGCAGAACTCATATTCACACGCAGACCACACGGATGTGATAATAACACATCATCCTCTAGCAATCCCCTTCCATCCAGGAGCTATGCCAAAGCTGCTTCACTTCCGTCACCGGATCCAACAATACCACTGCCTCTCCAGAACACTCTCCTTCACAACTCTGTTGCAAGTGCAATCTAAAGAAAGGCCATACCCAGGATGCATCCATTCTACAAATGGGACTTTTACTGGTCGGCAGACAGGTTGATCAGCAGTTAGTAAAGGACGTTGTAACAAATATTCTCCTCTCCAACGATACTCACACAGCAAATGCAGGACAGTCCCTAGATACTCACAGGACTGACACATCAACAGCTCCTATAGAGCCCTCAAGTCCCCCAAAAGTCTCAGTTGAGACTTCTTCTCCCACAACTGCATCAACTGTACAGGCAAATCTGCCCACCTCTTCTGAACCACCTGATCAAAGAACAGATCCTATGGAGACAACTTCTGATCACTTATTACAGAGAAAAAGATGTCGCCGATCGTCCTTCAGCAGTGACAGTGATTCAACTGCCAGTCCTCAGAAGTATTTTTCCACTGACGTCTCATTAACCACTGACATCGATCTGACACATCTCTCTACTGCCAATATATACCCTGCTGAAGATGGATCTCCCCAGTCATTCACATTCCTGAAGTTGTTAATGCGGAAACAGACAAACATAAACTCCTTCACAAGTCCTTGTCTACTATTAGTAGACAAGGACTTTGACACAGTTGTATCTGAGCATGACCAGGAACACCACGATCAGTGAAGGATTGCATCTACTGCTGTGGAACATCAATGGTCTCAAGTCAAACCTCTCTCTCTTAAACCTTGCTTTAGCAGAGCATAAATATGAAGTTGTAGTCTTACAAGAAACCCTCCTCAAGTCCAGCATCAGTATCAGGAATTATGTTGGATATCACAGTCTCCACCAGCCAGGGAAGACTAGAGGCATCTCTATCCTTGTCAGGTCAGACATCCTGGCTGAACCCTTTGATCTCCCGACACATTGTGGCCATGAAGTTGAGTTTCAGGGTGTTACCGTTTCCTTTAGAGACACAGATTTTCATATTTTTAATATCTACAGACCCCCTCGTGATACTGCCAAACTAAAACTCGACCACATTTTTGCCATAGTCAATGACCTCTTCTCTGTGGAGATTTCAATTCCCACAATCCTCTTTGGAATAATCCTTTCACTCCCTCCGCTCACAAGATATGCAACACTGGGCGTCACATCGCTAGTCTTTTACAAGAATTCCCTGATGTTTCTCTTTTGACTCCAAAAGAATCTACACATACACGTGGAGGTGTTTTAGATCTAACCTTTGTGTCCTCTCCACTTCTTTCTTCATCTCAGTGGTCGTTACATACCTATCTAACTTCTGATCATTTCATCATCACAACCACCATTTCCTCTAGACGAGTCCAGCCTCCATCACCTACTCTCAAATGGCACCTCAGGAAGTAGACTGGCACTCTTTCACTGAACTCATTGAAGCCTGGGCTAGCAATTACGATCCTCCTGACAATTTGGATCAGTTTGAATTTACAAGACACAGCAACCAAGACTATTCCTATCTCATCACCTCCCTCACACTCTCATAAGAACTTTTGGTACTACAACAGTAGAATCAAGGAACTTCGACATCGTCTCCTAATAATTCGTCTGAACTTCTTCATGCTTTTAGAGCTGCCAATAAACAAATAAAAAAGGAAATTCAAGAAGTCAGAACAGACACTTGGCTTATGTGGTGTGAATCCTTAAATGAACATTCTTCCTTACATGAGTTATGGAGAAAGATAAACATGGTCTCTGGAAAATTTAAGAAACAGCCATGTCACCCGCATCCAAAGCAAGAGGTAGACGCACTTATATAATTGTTCAAGACCAGAAGTGACACATCTCAACTCCCTGTCTCTACAAGAAATCTCCTTGACACTTTGGCACCCGAAAGGGATGATGTCATTCTTCGAGCTCTCCAGCGACCTGCAGGATTGGACGGTATCTCTTACTCCATGCTGAGTCATCTTCGCACTCACTCATTCGGCTCACTCCACTTGCTATTCAACAGATCTTTCGAGGCTGGCCGTCTTTCCTTGTGCTGGATAATTGCTGTCATCCAACCAGTTCCAAAGGCAGATCCCATTCGATCATACAGGCCCATATCTCTCCTGTCCTGTATAGGTAAGACTATGGAACGAGACATTCTTGCCAGACTTACAGCTCTTGTACCACATTCACATCAGCACATCTACACATACACGAAAGGACTCAGCACCAAGCACAATATAACAACTATTTACTATATAATTGATGGTGTTGACAGCATCGTCACCTTTCTCGATGTTGAGAAGGCATTCGAGCTTGCAAACAGTAGGGCCATCAATAACATCTTAGCTTCTAGAGGTGTATCTGGCAAGTTGCTTAGCTGGACTAATGACTACCTCCACTTCAGGAAGGCCCATGTCAGATTTCAGGGTACCTTCTCTGACATCCACACCTTTGAGAATGGAACGCCCCAGGGAGGCATACTAAGTCCTATCCTCTTCAACATGCTGATAGCAGATCTCATATCCATTCCACTTCAACCTAATACATACTTGCTTGCATATGCTGACGATCTTCAGCTGATTTCCACTAACAGAAACCGATTTCCACATGCCCTGATAGCTCTCGATCGACTTCATAGCAAGTGTCAGTCTCTGGGCTTGAAAATCAACTCACAGAAGACCAAGGCATTGCAGACCAGACATTCCATCAGCAATCAATGGCTTTACATCAAGGAAGAAAGGATAGACTGGGTCGCTTCACACAAATGCTTGGGGGTGTTCTTCAATACTCAGAATGACTCATGAAATACTTACTTGAATGAACCAAGTCCCGCATTGACGTTACTAAAACGTTAACTGGTTAGATATGGGTGCAGGCTATCATGTTCTACGCTCCTTCTAACACATGCAGTTAGGTCTATCATAGACTACAGTTCCATAGCCTTGAGCAGCTAACTCCCCCACAGCTCACAAACTTGACACCATTCAAAACAAAATGTATGTGCATTTTCTTGGTGCACCACGATGGACTAGACTCGCCAACTTGAGAGAGGAATCCCACCTTGTCTGATTAACAACCAGAATCCAGCAGTTTGGTCTCTGGGTTTGATAGCAATGACAATGCCCCCTGACCACGTCCTTGAGAAATCTGTTCTCCCTCATAGAGATGTTCCCCAATTTTCATGAAATGGCACCGTGGCAATTCTCAACTCCCTGGACGCATTGCATCTCCTTCTACTATACGGAGAAGGGGTTTTGGACTTCCCACCCCAGAACGTCAGTCCAATCCTTGGGATTCACCACTAGCTCATTTCCACAAAAACACCCTACCTCGACCGAAGGATCAATGTGATCTTCATTCCTTCAGTTCAGTTCAGACCTATCAGGCAAATAACCTCTAACTAAAATATAAATACTATCTTCACCGATGGATCCCTTGAACACAGACAGGAAAAGCAGCTCTGCATTTGTTTGTGGCGATTATACATCTGCAAAGGGAATCTCCAATAACTCTTCCCAACCTACAGGCCGAGCTCTTTGCCATTAAAGGTGCCTTACCACAAGCCCTCTCACTCCCTCACAACTCTGTCTACATTCTAACTGCTCCCTATCACCCCTCCACACTCCCCAGAAGCATTCCTGATGAAAATATTCACTTACTTTAACGACCCTTTTTCATACTCCAACAGTTGTGCGAGCAAGGCAAGTTTGTAACTTTATGTGGATCCTAGTGATGCAGGAATTGTAGGAAACGAACTTGCAGACACTGCAACCAGGCTAGCTTACGTCATATTCAATCACCGCTTTATGTCCCAGCATCAGCCACTATGAAGATGCTTGCAAGGAAAGCTTCCTTTCAAACAGCCGTATTCAGCCCCAAAGTTTGGGTTCATTTGGCTCCCATCTACTACATGGTACAAGGAGAGTCACTGACTATCAGCCCATCATAATCCCAGATCTACAAAGAGGAGAGATGCGACCACCTTACTTCGACTTCGTCTAGGCTACAGATGTCACTGGGAGATCGATAAACCGTGTTCCATGCGAGTGTTCAGCACTGTCAAGCCTTCGTCGAGGAGCCTCTCCCTACATTACATTCTGCCTTGCCCTGTATTTGGGCCCAGTATCAGGCCACGAATTACCCTCAAGACCCGCTGATGCCCAAGCAGCAGCGAATTGTTTTCCCATAGCATGTCAGTTCAAGTTTCCTTTAACACCATTAGCAATCTCCTCCACCAAGATAGCTGTAACCCTTTTGGGCTAATCTATTCAAACATCCCAAATACATGCCTTCATCCTATAAGTGTAAACTCCTAAGAACCTAGAAGTTA
>NC_051401.1:33341326-33353826 GCF_015228065.2 Penaeus monodon | reverse complement strand
ACACACAAACTACACACACACACACACACACACACACACCACACACACACAACACACACACACACACCCTATATTAATATATATATACATATACATACATCCCTACAAAATTATTATATATATATATATATATATATATATATATATATATATTTCTAAGAAGATTCAGGAGGAAAGACTAAGATGGTTCGGCCATTTGGGGAGAAGAGCAGGAGAAGATCACGTAGGAAGAAAAGTCATGGAAATGGAAGTGCAAGTGTGAAGTAACAGTAACACAGTACTGCTACATTATAGCTGACACCGGGACAATTCCAGGTCAATGTCCCTTGGAGACCTGATCTGCACCTTCCTTATACCTTATTCTTTCTCTGCACGAGTAACCACCTGGCCAAACCCACGCATCGTACCCCGCCATGTCAATGATAGCGGCCAAAGCGGGATAAGTGGGGAGTCCAGGTCACGGCACTCGCATACAACAGAAAACAAAAGAGATGCGATATTATTAATTATTATTACTTATTCATTCCATCATTTATATACTTAAAAAGCAAATTATCCTCAGATATCCATGAGTACTTTATATCCACAATGGTTTACAATGAACTTTATCATCACTGGTTAGCCGAGGGAAATGAGGGACACCAGCACGCTACTTGCCTGTTTATCTTCGTCTTAGTATCTATCTATGTTACAAGCTCACCCCTCTTGTCCCAGTCACTAGAGGTTCAACATGCACAAAATGGTGAGCTCCATGTAAACAGCATAATACTAACCGTGACCTAATGCAATTTGATAACAAGCAGCGGGGGGTCCGAGTGGTAAGGAGGCGAGACCAGATCTGCCGGTACTTCCAAAAAAACCGGGGGGTATCAAAGCCTCCTAGCCAGGGTATTGGCTACTTGCCTGTTTATCTTCGTCTTAGTATCTACTATGTTACAAAGCTCACCCCCCTGTCCAGCACTAGAGGTTCAACATGCATAAAATGGTGAGCTCCATGTAAACAGCATAATACTAACCGTGACCTAATGCAATTTGATAACAAGCAGCGGGGGGTCCGAGTGGTAAGGAGGCGAGACCAGATCTGCCGGTACTTCCAAAGTACCGGGGGGTATCAACGCCTCCTAGCCAGGGTATTGGCTACTTGCCTGTTTATCTTCGTCTTAGTATCTATCTATGTTACAAGCTCACCCCTCTTGTCCCAGTCACTAGAGGTTCAACATGCCCCAAAATGGTGAGCTCCATGTAAACAGCATAATACTAACCGTGGGCCTAATGCAATTTGATAACAAGCAGCGGGGGGGCCGAGTGGTAAGGAGGCGAGACCAATCTGCCGGTACTTCCCAAAATACCGGGGGGTATCAACGCCTCCTAGCCAGGGATTGGCTAATCTCCTAGACCACACGGACACCGTTAGTGGCTGCCTTGGGCACAGTTTATTTACGTCACTAATGACGACATGACAAACCACTAGCATGACGTCACTAGCAGACGCCATTCCGTTATTGTACAATTTTACAAGTGACACTATCCTCCTGGCAAGAGAAGTGTCCTCACACAACTTACTGGGCAAGAATGGTAACAGATGTGATCATGTACGTAGCTAAGCCCACGTATATGTATGTACAATGATTACGGGCGGCATCCCGCATTTTCATCTCGAGGGATAAAGATGATAATGTCAAGACAATAAAAGTGGACGAATAGTCCCACTACACAAGGAAACAGAAGAAGAGGAATACCTAGAACACGATGGAAAGATTGTATAAATAAAGATCTTAGGGAGAAGAATATATATGTAGCGCTGGTTACAACAGGAGTACATGGAGAAGGCTGGGAATATATATATATATATATATATATATATATATATATATATATATATATATACACATACATATATACGTGTGTATATGTACATATATCTCTAAATATGTATACATATATATAAGGCCGCGGTGGCCGAGTGGTTAGAGCATCGGACTCAAGACTGGCACGACGGCAATCTGAGTTCGAGGGTTCAAGTCACCGGCCGGCGCGTTGTTCCCTTAGACAAGGAACTTCACCTCGATTGCCTACCTAGCCACTGGGTGGCAAAGCCAGCCCAAGTCAGTGCTGGTCACAAGCCCGGATAAAATAGAGAGAATGATTACCTAAAAGGTAACACCGGTACTCTCCGTGGGAAGGAACTAGGGACCCTACCACGTACTCACTCCACGAGCATCACAACATGAAAACTACAATTAAGTATCATGCTGTGACCACGGCGGCTCAAAAATGAAACTACCATTAAAAAAAAAAAATACACACACACATATATATATATATATATATATATATATATATATATATATATATATATATATATATACATATGTATATATATCATATATACATATATATATATATATATATATATGCATATATATATATATATATATATATATATATATATATATATATATATATATATATATATAATATATATATATATATATATATGAACCGTATTCATGTTGACAAATGTATAAAAGGTATAAATGCAAATAAATATTCACATTACCGTATTTGACCGGTTTCGATTATTTCTTCATCAGAAATTACAGAGTATATTACAGAGTATATATATATATATATATATATATATATATATATATATATATATATATATATATATATGTATATATATATATATATATATATATATATATATATATATATATATATATATATACAAATATATATACACACACACACACATATATATATATATATATATATATATATATATATATATATATATATATATATATATATATATAAAGACGAAACATGTGACGACTGTGACATCACACTCATTGTTCGTATAATTGCTGCAGTGACCTTGGATGCAGCTTCTATAATTTTTCTTTTCTGTTTGTTCAGTCCTCCATGGACTACTGCTTCCTTCCAATTCGGTAGATGTCCTGCTTAATCTATATGCCCCACCATGGCGTTGGAACTTTATGGTGACGGACGTCAGCTTGATGTTCGCTGATCCTGGTGCTGAAACCACGGCCTGCATCACCAAAGTATGCTGTATCACGTCTGCTGCAGGGTATGCGATATACAGCACTGTTAGGGTTGCTTTTGGGCTACTTCCTATCTCGTATTATGTCATGTATATTTTCCCCGTATGTGCTGGCGATTCTCACTGTATTGCCGAAGTATCTATTGATCGCCCGGGGAATGTTACATGACGGTAATATGAGAAAATGATTAGAAGAGGGTGCAGGGTCTGATCTTGCGAGTATGTTCTCCGCCTTCTTTCTGAGGTTTAGCAGGAAGCCTCTGGGATATTTGTTTCGTGTTGTTGTTATTTGAGATTTGCGAAGTTCTGGCTTCGCCCGGGCCTTCATATATAGATAAATAGCCCGGCCTGTGTCACCTATTTATGGCTGTCTCATTTTGTTCTCTGACACTCTATGCTTAACGTAGTGGCGGGATTGCTAGCAGGCGCTCCTGCCGCTATGGTGTAAACATGCGGCATAATCTCATTTCCAGCCCGGCGGCTATTGTGGGCGGTCCTTGTCTCAGAAATTGTGTGTGTTCATAATTCTGTAAGTAATGTACCAACGTGGTGTTCGGCTCACCACAGTGCATGCAACACCCTTCTTCATGGTCAATTGTCTGCATGATCCGCTATGCGCAGTGGTAACCTAGTCTGATTCTGTGAAGAATGACTTCGGTACTTCCATTAATTGCTTCAGAGAGTGCCAGTAGCTCATAGCCTGTGGTGTCTGAGTACCATCTGGCCGAGGGGGAGGATCTCGTTTTCTCTCTGTGAAACTGTAGGAGGAAGGCACGAGCTATGGCATTAAACTTGTCCTAAGATTTTTCGGCTCAGTTTTATGATCATGGGATTTGGGGGCATACCCCTGCCAATGTCAGCTAGTCTGTCTGCAAGCTCGTTCCCTCTGATGCCTATGTGACTAGGGTCCCAGTTTATGATTATTCTTATTCCCTGAGCAAGAATCCTCTGTGCTATTGTGAGGATAGTAGTCAGAAGGTAGATGCTGTCTTTGGGTGAGCTTTGCTGAAAACAGTCAATGGCTGCCCTGAAGTCTGTATGTATGACGAAGTTTCCTTCAGGGACGCGTAGGCTATGGCTCCCATGATCGCAACTGCCTCTGCCTGTAGCGAGGAGGCGTTGTCTGTTACCCTCATGGATTGTGTGGCATCCCTTGCTGCAAAGCCGGCGCCTGCAGTGTGGTTTAAGGGATCGACTGATCTATCCGTGAAGTAGGTTCTACTACCCGGAGGAGTGATGGCTGCAATGACCCTCTCAGCTTCTGCCTTTAGCCTAGGCATGCTGTATTGATTCTTTCTCCTTGACAAGCTCATAACAGAGATCTCGATCAAGGTTCGCGCCCACAGCTGGGCTTCAACAAAGTCATAATGGGGGAGTCCATGCCCTTGGCAAGTAGTTGTTCTTTGAGCTGACTATCTCACCCTGGCTGTGTGAGATAGTCAGGAGTTGTTTGCAAACAGCTCGTGGTCTTGTTCTAGGCGCCTAAGTATTTTTTGTCTCATGTTTGTGTTTCTGGGGGTTGGATGACCTTTGAAAGGAAGTGAGCTGCCATTAGATCAATTCATGATTCCAGGGGGAGAAGGTCTGCCTCTATGAAGAGGTTGAGGGCCTTCGTCCACCCTGGGACACCCAGAATGATCCTGGCAGCTTCATTTTAGATTGTCTCCAATTTTTCTCTTAATTTTGGCTTTGCGACAATCAGGGAGACAGAAGCATAGTCCACAATGGCATGTACATAGAATGATCTTAGTACTTTATGTCTGGCTCCTATGTGTCTTGCTTTGGTTCGGTCAGCCAAGTACAGGACCTCCTTTTTAAAGGAGAGGCTCCGGTCAATCATTACCCCAAGGTATTGGAAGACCTAGACCCATTCTAAATCCATTCCCTGGATTCTCAGACTTGTGCCTTGAACATTCAGTTTCAGAGCAATGGCTTTGGATTTGGCTGCAGAAATCTTTAGTCCTGTCCTACAACACTCCTCAGATACAAGGTCCAGACAGCGCTGGGCTTTACTTAGGCAGTGTGCTCCAGTGGAGATGATTGCAAGGTCGTCTGCATAGGAGATGATGAGCTGTATGTTGAGGATGCAGGACATTAGGGTGTTGAAAAGGGCTGAACTGAGGACCCCACCCTGAGGTGTTCCATTTTCTAGTGGCATGTGTTGTGATAGGTGACCTTGGAATCTGACTTTGGCTATTCTGTTCCTGAAATAGTCACCTATCCAAGCCAGGAGCTTTCCTCTGATTCCCTTCTGGATCAGGCTCTCCTGAATAGCAAGAGGACTTGCTAATTCAAAAGCCTTCTCCAGGTCTAGGAATATAACCACAGAAATGACAGTGCTGATTATGCTTAAGAGTGTGGCTATGGTGTATGCTGTGTTCATGCCCCTTGTGAACCCATGGAGGTGTTCATGTGGGGGTCCCATTTTCCATTGGAGTCGGTTTAGTACCATTCTCTCGGCCGTCAGATAGCCCAGATAGCTGAGGAGGGAGATGGGGCGGTACTTTCCTGACTCCTTTGGTTTTGGGATGGGAACTATGATGGCCCTCTTCCAGCTCTGGGGTAGAGTGGAAGTTTTCCAGGACTTGTTGATTAGTTGTAGGAATGCAAGCACACCTGCCAGTCCTAGGTGGGAAATGATGGGGTACGAGATCCCATCAGAGCCTGGGGCTGTGGAAGAACTGTACGTTTGTAGGTTTGTCTTAGTTCCCTCAGAGAGAAGATAACATCTGAGTTATTGGGTTCGGCTGCCCTCTCTCTGATGTGAGCAATTCTGCCTGGTTGTAGGCGTGTTGCTTTGCCCTCAGTTCAGCTGGCAGACTGTTGCTGCTTGTTCTTGCAGATAACTCCTGCACCAGTGTTTGCTTCTGCTTGAGGGTTGTGGTGTGTGCACCTCGGGGCTGAGCGGCTAGTAGCTCGCCTGACCCGTTGCCACAGCTCTGTAAGGGTGGTTTGGTGGTCAAAGGGCTCACACTATTCCAGCCACTTTTCGTGCCTGACTCTGTTGGCAGTTTCCTTGGCATCCCTGACTGCTTCCCTTAGGAGGGCTAGGTTGTCAGGGGTTCTTTGACTTCGGAAATGTTTTCTACACATGTTCACTCGGTGGTTGACTTCCTTAATCTCGTCATTAAAGTATCAGGCTTCCTTATAACTCCTGGACCATGGCCGAGTTTTAGGTATAGTCTGTGAGGCTGCTTCATTTATGGCACTGATAAGTCTGGCTTCAAGCACTTCCACGTTTTCACTCTGTGGGGGTTCATTGCTTCTAAGACAGTGGGCCAAGGCATCCTGAAAGGCTTGCCAGTTGGCCTTGTCTGTTTTCCATCTTGGATTTGGTTGTGGCATTTGGGCTGAGCCAGCATCCATGAGGGAAGTAATAGTCTCATCGACATACCATCTAATTTTCTCCACCAGAGCCGCAGTGGCCAGGGTGAAGTCTTGGACCCCTCCTCTGACATGCATTGGCTCTTGGCTGTTGAGAAGAGCAATCTCGGGGAGTCTCAAGCACGTTGGCTATGTGATGGCCTGCCACATCCGGTGCCCTGCAGGGAGCCAGAATGGGTGGTGTGCATTGAAGTCTCCCCCTATGATCACTCTATTTTGTGCTGCAGTAGCACAGACCTGGCTGATGTCTAAGTTCCTACAGCTTGACTTGCTGTACACATTGTACAGCTGGAGGGGGCCCCCAGCCAGGTGAATCTCAAGAGCAAGAGATTCAACATCCTCTCCACAGTGGGATGCATCGGCTATTGTGGAGCACGGGATTGTTGCTTTGACCAGGGTGATCAAGCCTCTTTTGCCAGCTATGCTTGGCAGCATGAAGACATGATAGCGTGAGAAGCAAACAGTCCATTCTATTAATGTCTCCTGGAGCATGACAACGTCAGTGTTCCTTGATCGCACTATTGCGTGAAGGATGGCATTCTTTGTATTGAAGCCATAGATGTTCCACTATAGTATGCTTAGATTGTGTGTCATGATGTTACTTGGTGATAGTTACATCAGAGACGTCTTTATATTCAGCTTCAGAGTCTGAGTCTGACAACTCCATTGTGAAGTCCTCGTTGGTTGAGGGATCTTCATCTGTTGTCAGGCTGACCGTGGGTCCACTGGGAGGTGGAGAGCCTTTGGTAGCTCTGATTTTTGTGAGTTTGGCTTTTCTCACTTCAGGGTTTATCTCTGAATCTTTTCTCTTTGCTGACTTTACCCAAGTAAGGTCAGCTTGCTCTGGCACTGGCTCCACAGATTCATCCTGTTCTGGCTCTGCCTGTGAGGGTGTGGCCAGGGTTGGGGTGGGGAGGGGAGTCTCGTCCTAGGGTGAGGGTGAGGCTGCTTCGACTCTATTCGGCTTCCTCCCTTTCAGGACTGCGACAGTCTGGGTCATTGCTGTTATGGCGACCGTGACTGCCTTCTCCGCCTCCTCACTGGACCTCCCCAAAGCTGTTGCTACTGCAGTGACTATAGCAGTCAACAGGAGAGTCATATCTTCCCCATCAAAGATGAGATTATCATCTCTTAGGGAGGCCTTTGCAGTGTTCTTTGAACCTTTATTCCTGTGTTTCTTTTTCTGCACTTTTGTTATGGTCGGAAACTCCTTTTTATTGGAGATATCCGGTGTCGGCTGTGGAAGGGCTTCCTTCCTCTTAGGAGGTTGGGAAGTCTTTTTTCTTGTGTTCTGTCCCCAGACATGGGTGTCTGGGGGAGCAGGAACAAAGCTTTTTAGCAACCTCTTGTCGCCTGAGAGCCGCCTCTTTTTAGGAAGCCCCTTGGCACAGTTGGGACATATGGCTTTTGTGTCCCTTTGGCCTTCTGTGGGCCTTGAGGCACACCTCGGTGTTGTGTGCCTTGCTACAGACACCACATTTAGGCTTGGCATTGCAGCTAGCCTGGTGGTGACCGTATCTTTGGCACTTGTAGCACCGAAGTGGCTCTGGCACATATGTTCTTAGGCTGTAGGAGCCCCAGTTACCCAGACCAAGGGTAGTGGTTAGGGCTCCTTTTAAGGTTACCAGGACTTGCCTGGTTGAGCTCTTCCCTTTGGACATTCAGCAAGCGTCCACGACCTTGGGTGTGATGTGATCACATCTACATCATACGATAGTGAGAAGCCAAGTTGCACCATCTTGAATCTCCTATCTTCAGGTTTAGAGAGAACTCTCAGAGTCAGTCCCCGGCCTGGGCCATTTCGGGCCGACCTTTCGGCTTAAATTCTGGGCGGCGGTCGTGGGAGCAGCAGCTGTTTCAGCTGGTTCAGCTTGTGCTCCCATATCGCTCAGGGAGGACATCTGAGGGTTACTCAGAGCTCTCCCTGATTTGCCTGCTGGCCTGGAGAGGCTAGCACGAGAGTCCATCTGCTGGACAGTCTCATGGACAAACATGTTTTAGGTTGGTTGATTGATTAAAATTGTCTGCCGCGTCAACAGCTAAGGTCATTAGCGGCGAACACCTTGTTAGATAGAAATATTAGAATATTTAAAACTTTAAAAATCTATCAATAAATATCTTACAAATAACAATAAATATATTAGAAATCAATGCATAAATATTATGTTCTAAGTATATAAAGTTATTGCATAAATATTATGCATAATTAAATTTTATTGAAAATATTAGCCTCCCTAAGAAAACTAATAAGACCTTCTATGTCACAATCCTCCTCCAATACATTTTTCTGTGTATATGGGGGAGACAAGTACATACGTCTTTGGTTTGAGAATGTTGCACATCTTTCCACTACATATGCGACCGTTAATGGCTCTTGGCATCCCTCACAATGTGCTTGACTTTTAGCCATCATCGTTCCATGAGTCAGTCTCGTGTGCCTGATTCTTAGTATTGTTAATACAACTTCTACTTTTCGGTTGTGATGGATGCGGTCACCCAACTGCCAAGGTCATCTCTAATCTCTTGCAGTTTGTTTTTAGAGCTATGCCTCCATTGTTCCCTCCATTTATCACGAAGACAACTCCTTATGGTGGGTTTCAGGTCGGTGTGTGGGAGAGGAAAACGAGCATCACAAGGCTGAGTGGCAGCTGCCTTGGCCTTCTGATCAGCACGCTCATTCCCACTGATACCAACATGTGCTGGCACACAACATAGAGTTATCTTTTTACGTGTTGACATGAATGCAAGCCAATCTTGAACCTCCCTCACTACTGGATATGATGAGTTTAGACTCTTGATTGCTTGCAAGGCACTACGAGAGTCACGCTATATTACAACAGAATGGTTTGTAAGATCTCTAGTCATCTTAACTGCTGCAAGGATGGCATGTAATTCTGCAGTGAAGATCGAGGCTTCTAGAGAAAGACTGCCAGATGCAGTCTTCCTTCTGCTCACTGCTGCAAAGGCCACAACATTTTCAGATTTCGAACCATCTGTATATATTGCATCTGATCCTTGGTACTTTGAAATGTGCTGAAGAATCTCTCTCTGACTTCTGCTTCAGATCTCTCCCCTTTCCCAATTCCGACCAAATCCAGCTCGACTTGATTAGTCTAAGGGGGGAATTGGGGAATTCCAACTGCCAGAACCTTAGTGAGACTTAAATTAAGATCTTCCACAAGATTCCTCATTCTCCTACCATAGGATCGGCTATCCTCAAGGGGGTTGAAAACCAATCTGGATGTAGGAGATCCCGGAATCCTTTGTAGTCTCGTGTAGTAAATCAGGTTCATGTAGTCCCAGTGTAATGAAAGAGGTGGTTCTCCACTCTCAGCATACAGGGACTCCACAGGAGAAGACCTTACAGCCCCAGTGCAGATTCTGAGAGCTTCATTATGAACTGAGTTCAACATCCGGAGAACAGTGGGAGTTGCAGATGAATAAGCTTCACATCCATAATCAAGCTTACTACGAATAAGCGCTCGGTAATTCCGTAGAAGCGTTGTGCGGTCTGCACCCCAAGATAAATGTGAAAGAACCCGCAAAATACAAAGTTGCTTTTGTAGCCTTCACTTTTAACTGTTTGATGTGAGGCACCCATGTAAGTCTTGAGTCAAAAATTAGACCTAAGTACTTCACCTCTTGGACAAATTGCAGTGGGTTTGCGCCTGAATAGAGGGAAGGATGGAACTTTCCTCGTTTGTGGAAATGTATAGCCATGGTTTTGCTTGGAGAAAATTTGAACCCATGATATGTTGCCCACTGTACAACCTGATTTATTGTAGTCTGCATGTGTCCTTGCACATCCTGTAAGCTTCCTCCTGAGCAGTACAGGGTAAAGTCATCCACATACAGATTACATGAGACCACACTTGGAACAAGCTTTACGATGTCATTTATAGCAATGGCAAACAGGGTCACACTTAAGACACTCCCTTGTTGGACCCCCTCCAGCTGATCTTCCAGGTTAAAGAAACTGTTTCCTACCCGAACTCTAAACTTCCTGTCAGCAAGGAAGCTTTGTATGAAGGTAGGTAATGCTCCTCTTAAACCAATGTCATACAGCTTCATGAGTATGCCATGCTTCCAAGTAGTATCGTAGGCCTTTTCAAGGTCAAAGAAGACTGTTATCATGTGACGTCACTGTGCGAAGGAATTCTGTATAGCAGTTTCCATCCTCACAAGTGCATCTGTGGTCGATCTCAATTTTCTAAATCCATATTGATATGGGGTCAACACATTTTCTTTTTCTAGCAGCCATGTCAACCTGAAGTTTACCATTTTCTCCATCAGCTTGCAGATGCAGCTGGTGAGGGAATTGGTCTGTAATTTCCTGGTGTGGAAGCATCTTTGCCAGATTTAGGAACAGGAATGATAATAGCTTCTCTCCATGTGGATGGCACTGTGCCCTCCCTATAGATCCTATTGAATAGGTCTAACAGGAACTTCTGGGAGCTTTCTGGTAAGTGAAATATCATTTGGTATGGAATATCATCACTTCCTGGGGCAGTCTTATGGCAGAGCTGCAAAGCAAAGTTCATCTCCTTGCGCAAAAATGACAAGTTATATGGAAGTTCTGCTGCAATCCTACTGAAGAACGACACTGGGTGTTGTTCCTGTTCAGCCCGAAGAGTGGAGAATCGAGCAGTGTAAGATGCTCCAGAGGAGATCTCTGCCATGGATTTAGCTAGCTCATTTGCAACATCTTTTTGTCTGTGATGATTATGCCATCTATCTTCAGAGCAGGTTGTGACATGGATGTGCTCTTTCCAGCGATCTTTCGCACCTTGTCCCATACCCATGCTAAGGGGGTCCCAGAGTTAATTGAGGAGACATACTGTCTCCTTTAGCATATGCCTGGCCTTGGCTCAGGTCTTTTTGTAATTGGCCAAGGTTACAATGCTGGGGCGTCGTTTCAACTGCCCTAATGCAGCTTCTCTTGCTCTGACAGCTTGTTGGCATTCATCAGAGCACAATGGTACTGGAGGTCGACGGTAATGCCCGCTACTTTTGGGAGTGGATGCTTCTGCTGCAAGGTTAATTCGTGATGTGAAGTGATTAACAGCATCTTGAACACACAGGAAATCATTCACAGATCCTTGCAATACAATATTGCAGTTGATCTAAAAAGATTCCAGTCCACATGTTCATGTCGCCATCTCTGCACTCCATTGACTGGAATACCATTCACCTCCTCCAAAATTATTGGAGAGTGGTCGCTTCCATGTAAGTCTTCCATGACCTGCCAAGTGAAGTTCAACTGTGAATCAGGTGAGCCTATTGATAGGTCTATATTGGAGAATGTCCCAGTTTGAATTTGATAATGTGTGGGAGTGTCATTGTTCAGTAAAACTGCATCTACTCTTAAGAACAAGGACTCCAAGGCCCTTCCTCACACAGCCTTCACCTGCAGTGTTGTCTGCAGGTGGATGGCCTGGAAGGGAATATCTTGATGTACCATTACTGCTACTCCTTCATGAAGTCCATTGTCAAAGGTCCCATAATGGGCTTGAACTTGGAAATGGTACAATTTTCCCTGGTCATAATCTCTGGATTATATGAAGCTATCAGATGTTGCAGTTCTTCCCATTTTGCATAGATTCCCTGACAGTTCCATTGGATTAGGGTATCCAGTTCTTTATATTATTTCTTCATAAGGTGTTTGGCAGCACCTGTGATCAAGGTTTACCTTTAGGCTGTCCCTTTCCAGGATCCTAGGAGTACCTTTTTAATGGTTGTTTACTTGTGGAACTAGTTTCCACAGGTTTCCCTGGACAGGTTCAGGATTTCTTTGCCTGGGCAAAGAACGGACCTGAGCCTTTGCTTCTGGGGCATTCTGTCTAGCAGCGGAGGCCCCTGTGGATGTGGTGGCAGCTGGAGCTGCCCCAAAGACCTTACTTAGAGAGGAGGAGTCTCCTCAATAGACCCCTCACTCCTACTCCGTTTCTGGTGGAACAACTCACCAGAGGCAGTGTCAGCAATTTGGGACTGAGGGTTAAAGGAAGTGGCAGAGTGTGTGTTGTATGAAGCATTGGAGGGCAAGGGTTGG
>NC_051401.1:33316326-33326326 GCF_015228065.2 Penaeus monodon | reverse complement strand
CCTCATGGAGGAATAGCAGTAATGGTATGTCAGGATATTCCTTTCCAGGCCATCAAGGAAGGGCCTTGGAGGTCTTGTAAGAGTAGATGCAGTTTTACTGAGCAGTGGCAAATTCAAACTGGGACATTCTCCAATATAGACCTATCAATTGGTTCACCTGATTCACAGTTGAATTTCACTTGGCAGGTTATGGAAGACTTACGTGGAAGTGACCACTTTCCAATACTTTTGGAGGAGTATGCAATGGAGTGCAGAAGTGGTAACTTGAACATGCGAACTGGAATCTTTTTAGATCAACAGCAGCGAATAATTTCTAGTGTGTTCAAGATGCTGTTAATCACCTCACATCACAAATTCACCTTGCAGCAGAACCATCCATTCCCAAAAAAGTAGAGGACAGTACTCTCGAAATGACACCCAAGTGATGTAACCTTGATCCATTACAAAAAGACCTGAGCCAAGGCCAAGCGAGTGCTAAAGGAGGCTAGACGGACGTCATGGAGACAGTATGTCTTCTTGATTAACTCTGGGACCCCCTTAGCATGGGTATGGGACAAGGTGTATAAGATCGCTGGGAAGAGAACATCCATGTCACCAACTGCTTTGAAGATAGATGGCATAATCCTCACAGACAAAAAAAAAATGTATATGAACTAGCTAAATCCATGGCAGAGATCTCCTTTGGAGCATCTTACACTGTCCGATTCTCCACTCTTCAGGCTGAATGGAAATGACACACAGTGTCGTTCTTCAGTGGGACTGCAGCAGAACTTCCATACAACTAGCCATTTTTGCGCTAGGAGATGGACTCTGCTGTAAGACTGCTCCAAGGAGAAGCAATATTCCATACCAAATGATATCTCACTTACTGGAGAGCTCCAGAAGTTCCTGTGGACCTATTCAATAGGATCTATAGGGGAGGCCACTGTGCCATCCACATGGAAAGAGTCTATAATCATTCATGTTCCCAAACCTGGCAAGGATGCTTCTACACCAGCTCTCACCAGCTGCATCTGCAAGCTGATGGAGAGAATGGTTAACTTCAGGTTGACATGGCTGCTAGAAAAGGAAAATGTGCTGACCCCATATCATAATGGTTTAGAAAATTGAGATCGACCACAGATGCACTTATGAGGATGGAAACTGCTATACAAAATTCCTTCACACAGCGACATCACATATTAGCAGTCTTCTTTGACCTTAAAAAGGCTTACAATACTACTTGGAAGCATGGCATACTCATGAAGCTGTATGACACTGGTTTAAGAGGAGCATTACCTACCTCCATACAAAGCTTCCTTGTTAACAGGAATTTTAGAGTTCGGGTGGGAAATAGTTTCTCTAACCCGGAAGATTAGCTGGAAGGGGTCCCACAAATGAATGTCTTAAGTGTGACCCTGTTTCCCATTGCTATAAATGATATCGTAAAGATTGTTCCAAGTGCTGTCTGCAACCCCCACTGTTCTTTGGATGTTGGACTTGGTTCATAATGAAACTCTCAGAATCTGTACAGGTGCTTTCAGGTCTTCACCTATGGAGTCTCTGTATGCTAAGAGTGGAGAACCACCTCTTTCATTACACCGGGACTACAGGAACCTGATTTGCTACACGAGACTACAAAGCATTTCCGGGATCTCCTACATCCAATTGAGGATAAACGATCCTATGGTAGGAGAATAAGGAATCTTGTGGAAGATCTTGATTTAAATCTCACTAAGGTTCTGGCTGTTGGAATTCCCCAATCCCCCCCTTAGACTAACCAAGTCGAGCTGGTATTGGTCGCAATTGAGAAAGGGGAGAGATCTGAAGCAGAAGTCAGAGAGAGATTTCTTCAGCACACTTCTAAGTAACAAGGGTCAGATGCAACATATATAGATCTCCACTGCAGTCACATGCCATCCTTGCAGCAGTCAAGATGACTAGAGATTTTACGAACCATTCTAGTATAATATATTGTGACTCTTGTAGTGCCTTGCATGGAGTCAAGAGCTTAAATTCATTATAGTGAGGGAGGTTCAAGATTTTGCTTGCACTAATGTCAACATGTAAAAAGATAACTATGTTGGGTGCCAGCGTATGTTGGTATCATTGGGAATGAGCGAGCTGATCGGAAGGCCAAGGCCTCTCAGCCCTGTGATGCTCGTTTTACTCTCCCACACACCGACCTGAAACCCTCCATAAGGAATTGTCTTTACGATAAAATGGAAGGAACAATGGAGGCATAACCTCTAGAAACAACTGTGAGAGATTAGAGATGACCTTGGCAGTTGGGTGACCAGCATCCATCACAAGCGAAAGGTAGAAGTTGTATTAACAATACTAAGAATCGGGCACACAAGACTGATTCAGGGGGCTGACGATGGTTAAAAATGAAGCACTTTGTGAGGGATACCAAGAGCCTTTTAACGGTCGCACATGTAGTGGAAAGATGTGCAACATTCTCAGACCAATGACGTATGTACTTGTCTCCCCCATATACACTGATAAATGCGAGTAGAACAACGAAGGGAAGTACAAGAAAACACATGAATATGCTGAGAGCCTTTTCGCATTTACTGCTTCATCAGGGCATATAAGACTATGAGCTGCATAGAGGTATAAAATAATATATAAGTACTAGGCGGTCAGGTCACGTCGGTAATCAGGAGAGCCACTACCTTGGCTAGGTCGTGGCTCCCAGTTGTGGTGGTGAAGTATGTTAGTTGTATTTATGAACGCCGCATCTACCATCTTCCTTTGTCGTGGGGCAGACCTTGTTTAATAATGGAGGCCTGGGACCACTTGGGGAGATGGCCGTCGGAGTCGACGTGAATAACTCACAATTCCACACACTAATAAATATACTGGGGGAGGATTGTGACATAGAGGGTTTTATGTTTCCTTAGGGAGACTAATATTTTCAATAAAATTTATTTATGCTTTCATTTTTAATATATTTTTTGTTATTTGTGAGATATTTATCAATAGATTTTTAAAAGTTTTAAATATTTTAATATTTCTATCTAACAAGGTATTCGCCAATAATGGCCTTAGCTGTTGACGTGGCAGATAATTTTAAATAATCAATCAATCTGTTCCTGAGCCCGATAGTGCAGCAGTGGAAGACGTAGCTTCCAAATGGGGTAATAATAGCCGTTTTGGGGACATCATCTGGATGAACAGACATCTGGAAGTACCCCTCAAGGAGATCCAGCTTCGAGAATATGCGGGCATTGTCTATGCTGGCTGTCAAATCGGTGATGCATTGAGTAATGGTCCGGCTTGGTGATGAGGTTGAGTTACTGGTAAGGCATATGGGCGCCATAAGTTGTTTGACTTCTTGACCATGTGCAGAGGGATGCCAATGGACTGACAGCCTTGGAGCAGATGCCCATGCACTCCATTTCTGTGAAAGAAAGCTTGGTGGTATGGAGATTCTTTGGCCTTATGCAATGGATTAGGGGTCCTGTTGTCTTGATGTGGTGGTACACTCCATGTTTTGCTGCTGCTCCTGGGTTGGTATGAAGGGAAATTGCTGAGCATGTCCCTGTAGGCATCTGTGGTGAAGTAGAGAGAGTCTCCATGTTGATGAGCCGATGTCTTCACATATCAACCAGAAGGTTGTGGTCTAAGAGGAAATTAGAGATAGGTAGTAGCTGGGTCACATCAACAATGAGGAAACTCCATGAGTAAGTGCACCCAACAAATTATATGGCGACGTCTCTGGAACTGTAAGAATTGGCGGGGAGGTGGCATAGGCTGGTAATTTCCTGCCAGACTTGTTTTGGAGTATGGTCTCCAAGTGGTGTGTTGGGGATGTTGAGGATTTGTCGCACTCTCTGAGATGGAGAAAAAAAAAAACTCCTTCAACTCCTCAATGTCATTCTGTCTAACTGGGGGGCTAAATGGTGGAAAACCTCCTCTGGCAAGACGACCATGATGTGGTCTGCTTTGATGATTGCCTTTTACTATATTCTTGAGCCTGAAATGGGTTTTTCGGCTCGCTGATACCATGTGAGGGCTTCATTTGGGGAAAAGGGCAGGAGGCATTCACTTCAGTGAAAAGGGTAGCTACGTCGGTGCTCATCTCATTCGAGATCACCAATGTTGGAGAGGCTTAGGGCGGCGGAGTAAAGAAGAGTCTAGGCCTTGAGTGGATATGAGAACCGAACTCAAGAGGTGCAGAGTAGTCTGTCTAGTTTTCGTTCGTTCTTTTGTTGGAGATTTGCGAAGATCTGGCTTCGCCTGGTCTTCATACATATGGCTCGGCCTGTGTAAGCTATTTATGTCTCATTTTATTCTCTGAAACTATGCTTACTGTGGTGGAGGGGATTGCCAGCAGGCGTTTCTGCTGCCATGATGTAGGATGCAGCATAATCTCTTTACCAGCCCGGCGGCTGTTGTGGACCCTGTCTCAGAAATTCTGTAAGTAATGTACCAGTGTGGCGTTCGGCTCGCCACAGTGCATGCATCATCTGTCTGCATAGTCAGTTTTCTCTATTATCTGCCATGTGCAATGGTAACCTATTCTGATTCTGTGAAAAATGACTTCCGTACCTCTTTTATTGCTTCAGAGAGTGCCAGTGGATCCATAGCCTGTGGCGTCTGAGTTCCCATCTGGCTGAGGGGAATGTCTCATTTTCTCTCTGTGAAGCTGCAGGAGGAAGGCATGAGCTGTGGGCACTACACTTCTGCCTTCAGATTTTTTGGCTCAGTTTTATGATCATGGGATTTGTGGGCATACCCCTGCCAATGTCAGCATTGTCAGTTTGTCTGCAGGTTATGATTATTCTTTTACCTTGAGCAAGAATCCTCTGTGTTATTGTGAGGGCAGTGGTCAGGAGATAGATGCTGTCTTTGGATGAGCTTTGCTGTAGACAGTCAGCAGCTGCCCTGGAATCTGTATGTATGACCATGTGTCTTTCCCTCAATGACACGTGATTGCAACTGCCTCTGCCTGTAGCAAGTAGGCATTGTCTGTTACCTGGATTGTGTGACATCCCTTGCTGCAAAGCCGGCACCTGCTTTAAGAGATACTCCACGGATGGATCGACTGATCCATCCGTGGAGTAGGTTCTATTACCCAGAAGAGTGATAGCTGCAATGACTCTCTCAGCTTCTGCCTTTAGACTAGGCTTGGTGCATGATTCTCCTTGACAGGCTCATAACAGAGAACTCGATCAAGGTTTATGCCCATGGCGGGGCTTCATAAAGTCAGGGTGGAGGGAGTCGATGCCCTTGGCAAGCATTTGTTCTTTCAGCTGATAGCATATCAACATCCTTGCTGTGCGAGACAGCCAGGAGTTGTTAGCAAACAGCTGAGTTTTTTTTTTTCCATGTTTGTGTTCCTGGGAGCTTGGATGACCTTTAAAAAGAACTGACTGCCATTAGATCAATTTGTGATTCCAGGGGGAGAAGGTTTGCCTCCATGAGGAGGGTGAGGGCCTTCGTCCACTTGGGGCACCAAGAATGATCCTGTTAACTTCATTTTGAACTGTCACCAATTTTTCTCTCAATCTTGGCTTTGCGGCAATCAGGAGACAGAAGCATAGTCCACAATGGGACCGATGGCATGTACATAGAATGATCTTAGTATTTTATGTCTAGCCCTATATTTTTCCCAGACATTGCTCTCATGACAAGATAGTCTCGCTTTGGTTCAGTCAACTAAGTACAGGACTCCTTTTTAAAGGAGAGGCTCCGGTCAATCATTACTTCAAGGTACTGGAAGACCTGAATCCATTCTAAGTCCATTCCATGGATACTCAGACTTGTGCCTTGAACATTTTTTCTCATAGCCATGGCTTTGGATTTGGCTGCAGAGATCTTTAGTCCTGTCCTAAATCACTCCTCAGATACAAGGTCCAGACAGTGCTGGGCTTTACTTAGGCAGTGTGCTCCAGTGGAGATGACTGTGAGATCGCCTGGGCAAGATGGTATTCTCTCGGCTGTCTTGCCCAAATAGCTGAGGAGAGTGATGGGACGGTACTTCCCTGGCTCCTTTGGTTTTGGGATGGGAGCTATGATAGCCCTCTTCCAGCTCTGGGGTAGAGTGGAAGTTTCCCAGTCTTAGGTGGGAAATGATGGCTATGAGATCCATCAGAGTCCAGGGCTGTGCAAGAACTGTTTTTGTAGGGTTGTCTTAGTTCCCTCAGAGAGAAGATAACATCTGAGTTATTGGGTTCGGCTGCGCTTTCTCTGATGTGAGCAAGTCTGCCTAGTTGTAGACGTTCTTGGTTTGCCCTCAGATCATGGTTATTCTCACAGAGAACTCCGGCATCAGTCTGTTTGCTTCTGATTGAGGGTGTTTTCACATTGGGGCTCAGCGGCTAGTAGCTCGCCTGACCCGTTGCCACAGCTCTGTAAGGATGGTTCGGTGGTCAAATGACTCACACCATTCCAGCCACTTTTCCTGCCTGACTCTTATGGCAGTTTCCTTGGTATCCCTGACTGCTTCCCTTAGGAGGGCTAGTTTTTCAGGGGTTCTTTGCCTTCTGAAATGTTTTCTACACATGTTCACTCTGTGGCTGACTTCCTTAATCTCGCCAATTAAGTACCAGGCATACTTAAAACTCCTGGACCATGGCCGAGTTTTAGGTATAGTCTGTGAGGCTGCTTGATTTATGGCACTAATAAGTGGGTTCATTGCTTCTAAGACAGTAGGCCAAGGCATTCTGAAAGGCTTGCCAGATGACCTTGTCTGTTTTCCATCTTGGATTTGGTTGTGGCATTTGGGCTGGGCCAGGAAGAGGGTAGTAACATTGCCATAATGGTCACTTGTGACAGTATCATCAACACACCATCTAATTCTCTCCACCAGAGCCATAGTGGCCAAAATGAGGTATAGAACCCCTCCTTTGACATGTGTTGGTTCTTGGCTGTTGAGAAGAGCAATCTTAGGGAAAGTCTCAAGCACGTTGACAGTGCATCAGCGATTGCGGAGCAAGGAATTGTTGCTATGACTAGGGTGATCCAGCCTCTTCTGTCAGCTGTGCTTGGCAGCATGAAGATATGATACCCTGAGAAGCATACAGTCCCCTCTATTAATGTCTCCTGGAGCATGACAATGTCAATGTTCCTTGACTGCACTATTGTGTGAAGGATGACATTCTTTATAATGAAGCCAAAGATGTTCCACTGTAGTATGCTTAGATTGTGTGTCATGATGTTATTTAGTGATAGTTACATCAGAGACGTCTTTATATTCGGTTTCAGAGTCAGCTGTGTTGGAGTCTGACAACTCCATTGTGAAGTCCTCGTTGGTTGAGGGATCTTCATCTATTTTTGGGTTGTTTGTGAGGCTAACCATGGTCCACTGGGAGGTGGAGAGCCTTTGGTAGCTCTGAATTTTATGAGTTTGGCTTTTCTCACTTCAGGCTTTGTTGTGTATCTTTTCTCTTTGCTGATTTTACCTGAGTAAGGTCAGCTTGCTCTGGCACTGGCTCCACAGATCAGCCTGTTCTGGTTCTGCCTGTAAGGGTGTGGCCAGGGTTGGGGTGGGGAGGGGAGTCTCGTCCTAGGGTGAGGGTGGGGCTGCTTTGGCTCTGTTCAGCTTCCTCCTTTCAGGACTGCAACAGTCTGGGTCATTGCCATCATGGCGACCGTGATTACCTTCTCTGCCTCCTCACTGGACCTCCCCAAAGCTGTTGATACTGCAGTCAACAGGAGAGTCATACCTTCCTCGTCAAAGAGATGTTATCGTCTCTTGGGGAGGTTTTGCAGTGCTATTTTGAACCTTTCTTCCTGTGGTTCTGTTTCTGCATTTTTTGAAATTGTCGAAAACTCCTTTTTTATTGGAGATATCCGGTGTCGCCTGTGGAAGGGCTTCCTTCCTCTTAGGAGGTCGAGAAGTCTTTTCTCTTGTGTTCTGTCCCCGGGACCATGGGTACCTAGGGGAGCAGGTCACTTTTCACTTTTTAGCACTCTTGTTGCCTCTTCCTGGCAGAGCAAGCCAGGCGTGATGCCTCTTGACACGGTTGGGACATTTGGTTCTTGTGTCCCTTTGGCCTTCCCTGTATGCCTTGCTACAGAAACCACATTTAGGCTTGGCCTTGCAGCTAGCCTGGTGGTGACCTATCTTTGGCACTTAAAGCACCGAAGTGGCTCAGGTACATATGTTCTTAAGCTGAAGGAGCCCCAGTTACCCAGATCAAGGGTAGTGATTGGGGCTCCCTTTAAGGTTATCAGGACTTGCCTGGTGGGCTCTTCCCTTTCAACATTCGGGAAGCGTCCAAAGACCTGTGGGTGTGATGTCATCAGATCCACATCATACTGATAGTGAGAAGCCAAGTAGCACCATCTTGACTCTCCTATCATCATGATTCAGTGGCGAGAGAACACTTTTTTTCCCATCATTAAGCTTCTTCGTTTCATGCAGGAAATTCAGGGTAGCTTGGTCTATGGGATAATAATCATGCCCTGGTCTCTGGCAACCCGATTGACAACCGGATTTTTTCGCTGTATCTCTAATGCTCTTACCAGTTGGTAGGCACTGTTGAAGCCTTCAGATTTAGAGGGAACCTTAAACTGTGGGGTCCAGACTCACCATCAGAGTCTATCTCAGCCTGGGTCGTTTTGGACACCCTTTGGCTTAATTCTGGGCTGCAGTCGTGGGAGCAGCAGCTGTTTTGGCTGGTTCAGTTGTCCTCCCATCTCGTCAGGGAGGACATCTGGGGATTACTCAGAGGTCTCCCTGATTTGCATGCTGGCCTAGAGAGTCCAGCACAAGACTCCATCTGCTGGAGAATTTCATGGAGGACATGTTTTAGGCTGATGTCGTGTCCATTTCAGCAGCAGGTCTCACAGAGTCCAACCTGTGTTTGCATTTCCCTTGCCACTAGAAGCCATGTATGGCTTCAGAGTGGCTTTCCATAGTATGGACCTTGCAGGGTTCGTCATCACTTGTATTTCTTTGTTGTGGTGGGGTTTGAAATGTTTGCCATAAAATGAACAATTATTTCATCATCTCACGCTCCCACCCACCACCGAGTCCAACAAGGGAAGCTGTATCTATGTCTAACAGCCACAGGGGTGGTGAGAGGATATATGCAGGTACAATGGCTATTGTACCGCTACTCACGGGACCAGTGTGGGTGCCAACAGCGACATTGACTGCTTCACCCTGATTGACTGATCTAACCAGGCCGAGAACAAAACCACCCGTCTTGCTGGAATAAGGGCCCAAAAGAGACGTGTTGCTAGCTGCAGGGTGACTTGTGCACAGCATCGCTCAACCTCCAGGACTCCCGCTTTTACAGCGCACAGGGATGCCATGCACGGCAAACACGTGGGTAGATGTGAAACCTGGGGAGAGAACAGAGGGGATGCCCTTCCACCTGCAAGATAGGCATCATTGTTTGGAACCCTTTCTTCCTCCCTCTTTAATGAAACAGCCACCCAAAAACTGTATCACCTCAGAGAGGGAGCTCTAGTCCTGCACCTCTAAGAGGAGGTTCCAGTGGCAGGATCACGAGTGGCTATTTTTCAACGAGCATGCAGTATAAATACAATATGGGAAATGTGTCGTCCGCGGCCGAGTACACTGATAGGCCAAACGACTGCATCCCACTTTCCCGTGTCATAGGGAATCAGCGTTGACCTCACTGGCAGCATCCCACAGCCGACCTCGGCACGCGGCTATTGCCTGCTTGCCTGCCGGCTGCCTGGTGTAGAGGCAACTATGCTGTTGCGGGGCTGCACCGGTGCTGGGTGAGGTGAAACGGGCGTCTGCCACACATATATATACGTAAAGTATATATATATGGATACATATATGTATCTATATGAGTGTATATATATATATTATATATATATATAAAATATAAAATATATATATATATATATATATATATTATATATATATATATATATACATACATAAATATATATTTATGATCACACACACACACACACACACACACACACACACACACACCACACACAACACATATATATATATATATATATATATATAAAATATATATATATATATATATATATATATAGATATATAAGTATATAT
>NC_051401.1:33306326-33311326 GCF_015228065.2 Penaeus monodon | reverse complement strand
CCTCTGTTAATGTCTCCTGGAGCATAACAGTGTCCCACTATTTCGTGGAGAATGGCATTTCTTGTAACTGAGCCATAGATATTCCACTGTAGTATGCGTAGATTGTGTGCCATGATGTTACTTGGGGTCAATTACATCTGTGCCATCAGAGTCTGACAACTCCATTGTGAAGGCCTTGCTGATTGAGGGATCATCTGTTTCAGAGTTGCTTGTTAGGCTAGCTAGCTGGGAGGTGGAGAAACTTTAGTAGCTCTGGGTTTTGTTGACTTGCCTTTTCTCTTTTCAGGCTTTGCCTGTGCATTCTTGGCCTCTACTGGCTTTACCGGGGAAGCTCAACCTGCTCTGGCTCTGAATGTACAGATTCAGTCTGTTTTGCTTCTGCCTGTGAGGGCTTGGCCAGGGTTGGAGTAGGGAGGGGAGTCTTGCCCTGAGGTGGAGTAGGAGCTGGCTTGGCTGTATCTACTTTCCTCACTTTCAGGGTCATTACCATCATGGCGACTGTGACTGCCTTCTCTGCCTCCTCACTCAACCTCCCTAAAGCTGTTGTACTAACTACAATAGTCATTGGAGGTGTTCAATGTCGGCTGTGGAGGGGGCTCAAAAATGGCTCAGGCACATATGTTCTTAGGCTGTAGGAGCCCCAGTTACCCAAATCAAAGGCGGTGATTGTGGCCCCTTTAAGGGTCACCAGGACTTGCCTGGTTGGGGTTGTCTTTTCAACATTCGGGAAGCTCCACATCATAAGAAACTGAGAAGCCAAATAGCATCGTCTTGACTCTCCTATTTTTGGGATCAGTGGTGAGATATACACTTTCCTCCCATCTTTAAAACACCCTTTGTTCCCTGCAGGAATTCAGGGTAGCTTGAACTCTAAGGACAATGATCATGCCCTGGTCTCTGGCAACCCGGATTGTCAACCTCTGCATTTCCAATGCTCTCACCAATTGGTAGGCAATGTCGAAGCCTTCAGGTTTAGAGGGAACCTTAAAAAGTGGAATATGCCTAGAAGGGCTGGACTCTCCCTAGATTCGTTTCACACTGCCCTGGGCTTTGGTCATGGGAACAGCTAGTTTGGCTGGTCTAGCTAGTGCTCCCATCTCGGTCACGGAAGACGTCTGAAGGGAAGTCAGAGGTCTCCCTTTTTGGGTGCAGGCCCGGAGAAGTAAGGAAAGAAAGTTCATCTCTTGGACAATCTCATGGACAGACATGTTTTGTTTTGGTGATGGATTCTTTGCCAGTCTATTTTAGCAACAGGTCTGCTTTGATATTTTTCGTACCAGTTTGTGAGTGTTTTGTGATTTTGTTTCCTAGTGATTTACCAGTTCTCTCACCCTCTTAGTCCCCACCGCCACGGATTCCAACAAGGGAAAGCTGTATGCTAAAAACTTATGTCTAATGGCTACAGGGGTGGTATAAGCGTCAGGGGCCCCTTGTCATCCTTCCCCATTGAGGCAAACACCCAAAGGCTGGCTCTCCTCAGAGATGGGGCCCAAGGCCCTGCCCTCTTCAAGGCGGTTCCAGTTGCGGACAGTAGCTCAATAAACGATGGTTAAGGTTATAACAAATAAATGTGCTAGATATCAAAGCTCATATAGCACTATGGTAAAGCATTGTGGTGAAGAGGGTAAAAATTAGTTAATGATCAGGATAAGTGGACAGAAGAAGGGGATGAAGAAGAGAAAGGAAAAGGAAAGGGAGGAGAAGAAAAGACCATACAAAATTGGTTGAGGCGAGGGCTGAGGTCCAAGACGAGGTGATCCCTACATTTGGGGCCCCAGTTTTTGTCTCCTAAGCCTCCCACCCCCCCAATGACAATAACGAGCAAGGGATTGGAGGGTAACCGGAGCTCAGGACGAAGTCTTACTTATATAGATCTTGATTCGGGGTCCCCCTTCACAAAGCTACCTATTTTTCTTTCAGGAATTAATTTTCACGTGGATATTATTCATTCCTGTACGCAAACTGAAACTGTGCGTTTCGGCCACTCCGACCCAACCCCTCCCCTTTGCCTAACAAAATTCCGTTTGTACTGTCTGTCTCTCTACTTATATTATCATCATATCAGAGTGCATATTACGAAGGGCTGTATAGACCTTACATATTGCATATATTCTAAAAAAATCTACTTAGGTATCCATTACCAGAGTAACACATTTTTAATTTATATACGTAGTATTCATATACAAAATATGGTCTTTCCAACAAAAATAACACGTATAAATCAATGCACATGCATAAATCAATTATTGCATAACGCACTCGTTTTCAGCCAACAAACATGGCATAAGGTCCCTCGACAAGCTCCGCTTACAAACTTTCCGCGTGTAAACAGTGATGGCCACTATCAAATGAAAATCGTTGTTATAATAAGCACACATAAAATTTAAGAATATGAAATGTAGTATTTATATGAAAATGGTATTCAATGAAACATATATGACAGGAAATTGCATGTGCAGTAAATTTGGTATTTCTTGGCAGACAACCGACCCTCTCTTTCCATAACCCAATCACCAATTTCGCTTCACCCAACTCTCAACAAATGTGTTGCAAGAAGAGGATTATGCCAACTGAGAGGCTAGGGAAGTTTGGAAATTTGGTTACTGCGGAAGAAACGCCCTGTGACCGCGGCTTAAAACAGAATTTGGTCGATTACGGCCCGCACTGCCATGTTGGTTGACTGAAATTTAAGCCCTTTCAATGATGGCTCTGTCTGCCCGTGTGACCAGCAAGTTGGAAAAGCTAACACATGTGGTGAGGTAATCTCGAAGATCGAATATCATTAACTCGTTGAAAAAAAAAAAAAAAAAAAAAACATACGTACATATATATATATATATATATATATATATATATATATATATATATATATATATATATATATATATAATGCAAACGAATAGAAGAGTTTACCCTTATCAAAATAGAAAAATTTGTGGATTAAGTAGGATAAACTATTACAAGTTATATTGATATTTTTCTCTTTTGTTTACAAAAACACAATACCATTGGTAAAACAATGAAGTACTGCAAATTAATAAAAGGTATATACTTAATCATAGGAGTTACATATACACAATCACAATTTTTTTTTTGTCAGGTGATATTCACACCCTCTTTACTCATTACAAGAGAGCGTTGGACTAAGCATTTGAGATCGTTCAAGACTCTTAAAGTTGATATGGGGACAAAGTGAGTCATACTGGGCCTGGTCAGGAGTGTTGCCTACTATGCCAGTTTACAAGGTTTTGTTGAATGAGTGTGCGTGGGACGCACGGAGATTACTTCATGTGTTATATGATAACAATTACATGACGATTATATATATCAGAGGTGCATTGCATTTAATAGACAGCAGAGAGAATATAAACAGATATGAATAGCTTATAATCATCGATCGTGTAATGGTATATTAATAACTGAGTGCACGACGAACACTTTTTACTGTACAATATGTAATGCAGTACAATAAGTTAAGGTTTACATTTTTCACCAGTATATCAAATATAGCACCGCTTTAGTGCCCCCATTCCGATGGCATTGGCACTCACCTATATGATGTATTTTCCACATTAGAATGTTAAATTTTAATTGTATCTAAATGTCAAATGAAAAATGCAAAAAAAAGAAAACCTGCCCGTCTTTTTTAAGAGTTCCTAAGCAATAAAAGTGATTTAAAAAAGGTATGGAATACCCAATAAAATATGTACTTTATAAATTCAAAAAGCATTCCACACTGCATTACACCCGATGATTCAACGGTTCAAAAAATTTTTCTTGGCGCGTTCCGTTTAACCAAAATTACACTGTAAGATTGCTCGTCAAATGCTCCCAAGTATCTATTTTTAAGGGAGAAAGTTTTTTTTCAAATTTTTTGAAATTTACATGGATCAAAAATGTTATTTTAACACTATCAATTTTTAAAAATTTTAATAGGTGGTTCCTAATAAATACATAAAATATTTTGTTAACGAGACTCTTCAGAAAGCGAAAAAAAAATTGTTAAATTGTGAAGACACATGAGATCAATTTGGGTTTTAAACTGGCGCTACCCAAATACACTTCCAACGAGACCGGAATTCCAAAATGGCAAATTGCTCTGCCGTAGGAGGAAACTGTGGCTGCGACGCCCGGGAATATTACTTCTTGTCAGAGGTCCAGTAAAAAGGGGCCCAACCAAGACACGTCTAAGAAATCAGGATTCGACTGTTAGTGGTGGGTCTCCCCAAGCGAAGCAGAATCCTCAGGAAAAGGGAGACGAGCTGCGAAATTGGTAATTTTGTGTGATACTTTTAACAAACACAGCAACTGATATTATTGACAATTCAGTCATAAAATTTTGTTGATTTAACAGTGTGGTTGATAAGATAAGTTTCAAAATCCAAGGAATATAGCTGTGTTTCGTCGCTACTTTAATAGCTAGTCTACATTTTTTAAAAAAAAAATCGGTATAGTTCGTTTCCACAGCCCGGGAAAAATCCCGAATATTTTGCATAGTATTTTTCCGAGAAGCGCACCTCGAGAGACACAGTCCCAAAACCAGGGTATCGTTAAACCCAAAATCCAAACCTAACATTTTCCACCTATTATTATTTTAAAAAAAGAGAAGCCCCCTTATTTAAAACTTCATCCCAAATTACAAGTTAACATCAGGGGAATTTTTGGTGTTAAGGTGCTGTTTTGAATATTTTTGTCATTTAAAGGAAATATGAGGCCTGTACCTGGGTTGTTTATTACCTTTTTTTTTATGCCTATAAGATGGCAGTGTTCCTTTTCCCCCTTTCCCATTGCATTCGTATCTTAAATCTTTTTGGAAAACCAACTTAATGGGTTTTGGATTGATGGTTTCCCCTCAATCATTACTTCCAAAAATTTTCCCAAAATTTACCAGTAGCCCCCCACCCAAAACCACAATTTTTTTGGGCCTGGGTAGCATGATAGGGTATGAAAGGGACCCGGGAAGTTGCAAAATAAAATAAAAATAATTTAAGAAAGATTAG
>NC_051401.1:33293647-33298647 GCF_015228065.2 Penaeus monodon | reverse complement strand
ATATGACGTAAGCTAGCCTTGGTTGCAGTGTCTGCAAGTTCGTTTCCTACAATTCCTGCATCACTAGGAATCCACATAAAGTTGACAAACTTGCCTTGCTCGCACAACTGTTGGAGTATGAAAAGGATCGTTATAAGTAAGTGAATATTGTCATCAGGAGAATGCTTCTGGAGAGTGTGGATGGCTGATAGGGAGTCAGTTAGAATGTAGACAGAGTTGTGAGGTAGTGAGAGGGCTTGTGGTAAGGCACCTTTAATGGCAAAGAGCTCGGCCTGTAGGTTGGAAGAGTTATTGGAGATTCCCTTTGCAGATGTATAATCGCCACAAACAAATGCAGAGCCTGCTTTTCCTGTCTGTTGTTCAAGGGATCCATCGGTGAAGATAGTAGTTATATTTTAGTTAGAGGTTATTTGCCTGATAGTGTCTTGAACTGAACTGAAGGAATGAAGATCACATTGATCCTTCGGTCGAGGTAGGGTGTTTATGTGGAAGTGAGCTAGTGGTGAATCCCAAGGATTGGGACTGACGTATCTGGGATGGGGAATGTCCAAACCTCTTCTCCGTATAGTAGGAAGGAGATGCAATGCGTCCAGGGAGTTGAGAATGCCACGGTGCCATTCATGACATTGGGGAACATCTCTATGAGGGAGAACAAGATTTCTCAAGGACGTGGTCAGAGGGGCATTGTCATTGCTATCAAACCCAGAGACCATCTGCTGGATTCTGGTTGTTAATCAGACAAGGTGGGATTCCTCTCTCAAGTTGGCGAGTCTAGTCCATCGTGGTGCACCAAGAATAATGCACATACATTTGTTTTGAATGGTGTCAAGTTTGTTGAGCTGTGGTGGAGTTAGCTGCATCAAGGCTATGGAACTGTAGTCTATGATAGACCTAACTGCATGTGTGTAGAAGGAGCGTAGAACATGATAGCCTGCACCCATATCTAACCCAGTTAACCGTCTAGTAACGTCAATGCAGGACCTGGTTTTTTCAAGTAAGTATTTCAGCTGAGTTGATGAGTCATCCTGAGTATTGAAGAACACCCCCAAGCACTTGTGTGAAGCGACCCAGTCTATCCTTTCTTCCTTGATGTAAAGCCATTGATTGTTGATGGAATGTCTGGTCTGTAATGCCTTAGTCTTCTGTGAGTTGATTTTCAAGCCCAGAGACTGACACTTGCTATGAAGTCGATCGAGAGCTATCAGGGCATGTGGAAATCGGTTTCTGTTAGTGGAAATCAGCTGAAGATCGTCAGCATATGCAAGCAAGTATGTATTAGGTTGAAGTGGAATGGATATGAGATCTGCTATCAGCATGTTGAAGAGGATAGGACTTAAAATGCCTCCCTGGGGCGTTCCATTCTCAAAGGTCTGGATGTCAGAGAAGGTACCCTGAAATCTGACATGGGCCTTCCTGAGCTGGAGGTAGTCATTAGTCCAGCTAAGCAACTTGCCAGATACACCTCTAGAAGCTAAGATGTTATTGATGGCCCTACTGTTTGCAAGCTCGAATGCCTTCTCAACATCGAGAAAGGTGACGATGCTGTCAACACCATCAATTATATAGTAAATAGTTGTTATATTGTGCTTGGTGCTGAGTCCTTTCGTGTATGTGTAGATGTGCTGATGTGAATGTGGTACAAGAGCTGTAAGTCTGGCAAGAATGTCTCGTTCCATAGTCTTACCTATACAGGACAGGAGAGATATGGGCCTGTATGATCGAATGGGATCTGCCTTTGGAACTGGTTGGATGACAGCAATTATCCAGCACAAGGAAAGACGGCCAGCCTCGAAAGATCTGTTGAATAGCAAGTGGAGTAAGCCGAATGAGTGAGTGCCAAGATGACTCAGCATGGAGTAAGAGATACCGTCCAATCCTGCAGGTCGCTGGAGAGCTCGAAGAATGACATCATCCCTTTCGGGTGCCAAAGTGTCAAGGAGATTTCTTGTAGAGACAGGGAGTTGAGATGTGTCACTTCTGGTCTGAACAATTATATAAGTGCGTCTACCTCTTGCTTTGGATGGGGGTGACATGGCTGTTTCTTAAATTTTCCAGAGACCATGTTTATCTTTCTCCATAACTCATGTAAGGAAGAATGTTCATTTAAGGATTCACACCACATAAGCCAAGTGTCTGTTCGACTTCTTGAATTTCCTTTTTATTGTTTATTGGCAGCTCTAAAAGCATGAAGAAGTTCAGACGAATTATAGGAGACGATGTCGAAGTTCCTTGATTCTACTGTTGTAGTACCAAAGTTCTTATGAGAGTGTGAGGGAGGTGATGAGATAGGAATAGTCTTGGTTGCTGTGTCTTGTAAATTCAAACTGATCCAAATTGTCAGGAGGATCGTAATTGCTAGCCCAGGCTTCAATGAGTTCAGTGAAAGAGTGCCAGTCTACTTCCTGAGGTGCCATTTGAGAGTAGGTGATGGAGGCTGGACTCGTCTAGAGGAAATGGTGGTTGTGATGATGAAATGATCAGAAGTTAGATAGGTATGTAACGACCACTGAGATGAAGAAAGAAGTGGAGAGGACACAAAGGTTAGATCTAAAACACCTCCACGTGTATGTGTAGATTCTTTTGGAGTCAAAAGAGAAACATCAGGGAATTCTTGTAAAAGACTAGCGATGTGACGCCCAGTGTTGCATATCTTGTGAGCGGAGGGAGTGAAAGGATTATTCCAAAGAGGATTGTGGGAATTGAAATCTCCACAGAGAAGAGGTCATTGACTATGGCAAAAATGTGGTCGAGTTTTAGTTTGGCAGTATCACGAGGGGGTCTGTAGATATTAAAAATATGAAAATCTGTGTCTCTAAAGGAAACGGTAACACCCTGAAACTCAACTTCATGGCCACAATGTGTCGGGAGATCAAAGGGTTCAGCCAGGATGTCTGACCTGACAAGGATAGAGATGCCTCTAGTCTTCCCTGGCTGGTGGAGACTGTGATATCCAACATAATTCCTGATACTGATGCTGGACTTGAGGAGGGTTTCTTGTAAGACTACAACTTCATATTTATGCTCTGCTAAAGCAAGGTTTAAGAGAGAGAGGTTTGACTTGAGACCATTGATGTTCCACAGCAGTAGATGCAATCCTTCACTGATCGTGGTGTTCCTGGTCATGCTCAGATACAACTGTGTCAAAGTCCTTGTCTACTAATAGTAGACAAGGACTTGTGAAGGAGTTTATGTTTGTCTGTTTCCGCATTAACAACTTCAGGAATGTGAATGACTGGGGGAGATCCATCTTCAGCAGGGTATATATTGGCAGTAGAGAGATGTGTCAGATCGATGTCAGTGGTTAATGAGACGTCAGTGGAAAAATACTTCTGAGGACTGGCAGTTGAATCACTGTCACTGCTGAAGGACGATCGGCGACATCTTTTTCTCTGTAATAAGTGATCAGAAGTTGTCTCCATAGGATCTGTTCTTTGATCAGGTGGTTCAGAAGAGGTGGGCAGATTTGCCTGTACAGTTGATGCAGTTGTGGGAGAAGAAGTCTCAACTGAGACTTTTGGGGGACTTGAGGGCTCTATAGGAGCTGTTGATGTGTCAGTCCTGTGAGTATCTAGGGACTGTCCTGCATTTGCTGTGTGAGTATCGTTGGAGAGGAGAATATTTGTTACAACGTCCTTTACTAACTGCTGATCAACCTGTCTGCCGACCAGTAAAAGTCCCATTTGTAGAATGGATGCATCCTGGGTATGGCCTTTCTTTAGATTGCACTTGCAACAGAGTTGTGAAGGAGAGTGTTCTGGAGAGGCAGTGGTATTGTTGGATCCGGTGACGGAAGTGAAGCAGCTTTGGCATAGCTCCTGGATGGAAGGGGATTGCTAGAGGATGATGTGTTATTATCACATCCGTGTGGTCTGCGTGTGAATATGAGTTCTGCAGGAATCTGGAGGCGTCTGTGTCTCTCTTCACAGATAGGATTCCAGGCATGATGTCCTAAACCGCAATTGGGGCACTTGGCTGTGGGTCTGGAACCCACCTCTTTAAGACCTGCAATGGCTTCAAGGTGACAGTAGCCAAACCGGAACAACTGACCCCATTCCTTTCGACCGAAGGCCAAAGGAAATTAAAAGATCAAGGCTTCACTCCCGTCCCCTCTCCCGAAACGAAGGCAAAATGCATGGTCGTGGCTAAAAAGATCGACAGGACGATCCTCCCACGATCGTGTGAGTCTATCAGTCATGAAGTATCCGCCAAGAACGTTGTCACTGTCCTTGACGTTTACAAGCCTTCCGAGTCACGAATCTTTAAGATTTGTGTCTCTGCCCCAGAGGAAGACCAGAAACTTTTGTCAAGTGGGATCATGATGTTTAATACATCGGTCCCAACCTACAATATCGAACCAGAGTGCTTTATTCACATTGAACAATGCCTGAACTGCTACCATTACGAACACAATAAACACACATGCACACACACACACACACACACACACATACAGATGCTCTCGTTGCGGAGGCGAAGGTCACTTCTTCGCCAAATGCAAGGAGACTATCAAATCCTGCCCCATGCGCAAAGAAATACTCAAAGCAAAACGAAATCAGATTAGGGAAAACAAAAACATTGCTCCCTCATACGCCACAACAGCTGCCACATAACCTGCCCAGACTAGCACACCCAGACGACCTGCATCTACCTACAGGACAACTTCTTGCCTCCCACCTCCCCAATTTCAAGCAATAACACATTTACTCCCGAAACACAAGCATCTCTACCGACAAAATCAAATGTTTCTCTTTAAAATCCAACTATTCTCCTTACCACAATATTACCTCAACACCGACAGTACAAGCATCTCATCATAATCCATTTAAATCTGGTTAACCTTTGATATCCATATCGATTTCCTTTACATATTGATTCAAAGGCTGCTTTGGCAAGAAAAACCTTACATTCGCTTTACCAATTTAAAAGTGCGGCCCCACGCACGTAGCTGCATCTATACAAAACAATAATCAAACCTCTCCTCACATACACACACTTGCACT
>NC_051401.1:33268738-33281238 GCF_015228065.2 Penaeus monodon | reverse complement strand
AACTGTCCAGGCCCAATATTCTGTTACCACTGCAAAGAAGCTCATGAAGCTCCTTCAAAGCAATGTAAAGGTAAAATTTTAAAAAGAAGTATTGGTAATAAGAAGCATGGAGAAAGTTTTCCAGAGGCAAAGCAACGTGCCCATGTGCTGTTTGCACAGCCAGGTAAGTAATTTGCTTTGGTTCTAGCCCATCCTCCTTCCCGCCATTCCTTGGCCTCCAATACTTCTTACACCATACACTCTTCTACTACCTGTAAAGCTCAGTCCTCAATTGCTGAAACTGCCTCTGGTGAGTTTTCCACCAGAAACAGAGTTGGAGTGAGGGTTCTATTGAGGAGACTCCTCCTCCCAAAATAAGGTCTTTGGAGCCATCAGTCAAGGCTCCAGAGGCCTCAACGGTGATAGCTCCAGCTGCCACCATATACACAGAGGCCTCTGCTGCTAGGCAGAATGCCCCAAAGCAAAGGCTCAAGTACGCCCTCTGCCCAGGCATAGGAATCCTGAGCCTGTTCAAAAGACTCCTCTCAGAGTGGGGTCTTTTGAGCCATCAGGCAGGGCTCCAGGGACCTCAACGGCGATATTTCTAGCTGCCACCACATCCACAGAATGCCCCTGAAGCAAAGACTCAGGTAAAACAATCCTGAGCCTGTCCAAAGGAAGCCTGTGAAAACTAGTTCCACAGGTAAACAACCCTTCAAAAGATACTCCAAGTCCTAGAAAGGGACAGCCAAAAGGTGTGGGCAAACCTTGACCAAAGGAGCTGCCAAACACCTTATGAAGAGTAGTTTGAAGAACTGGATACCCTAATCCAATGGAACTGTCAGGGAATTCATGCAAAATGGGAAGAATTGCAACATCTTATAGCTTCATGTAACCCAGTTTGTATATGCCTACAAGAGATTATGACCTGGGAAAATCGTCCAATTTCCTTAAGAGGATTCAGCTCATTATGAGACCTTTGACAATGGACCTCATGGAGGAATAGCAGTAATGGTATGTCAGGATATTCCTTTCCAGGCCATCAAGGAAGGGCCTTGGAGGTCTTGTAAGAGTAGATGCAGTTTTACTGAGCAGTGGCAAATTCAAACTGGGACATTCTCCAATATAGACCTATCAATTGGTTCACCTGATTCACAGTTGAATTTCACTTGGCAGGTTATGGAAGACTTACGTGGAAGTGACCACTTTCCAATACTTTTGGAGGAGTATGCAATGGAGTGCAGAAGTGGTAACTTGAACATGCGAACTGGAATCTTTTTAGATCAACAGCAGCGAATAATTTCTAGTGTGTTCAAGATGCTGTTAATCACCTCACATCACAAATTCACCTTGCAGCAGAACCATCCATTCCCAAAAAAGTAGAGGACAGTACTCTCGAAATGACACCCAAGTGATGTAACCTTGATCCATTACAAAAAGACCTGAGCCAAGGCCAAGCGAGTGCTAAAGGAGGCTAGACGGACGTCATGGAGACAGTATGTCTTCTTGATTAACTCTGGGACCCCCTTAGCATGGGTATGGGACAAGGTGTATAAGATCGCTGGGAAGAGAACATCCATGTCACCAACTGCTTTGAAGATAGATGGCATAATCCTCACAGACAAAAAAAAAATGTATATGAACTAGCTAAATCCATGGCAGAGATCTCCTTTGGAGCATCTTACACTGTCCGATTCTCCACTCTTCAGGCTGAATGGAAATGACACACAGTGTCGTTCTTCAGTGGGACTGCAGCAGAACTTCCATACAACTAGCCATTTTTGCGCTAGGAGATGGACTCTGCTGTAAGACTGCTCCAGGAAGAGACAATATTCCATACCAAATGATATCTCACTTACTGGAGAGCTCCCAGAAGTTCCTGTTGGACCTATTCAATAGGATCTATAGGGAGGCCACTGTGCCATCCACATGGAAAGAGTCTATAATCATTCATGTTCCCAAACCTGGCAAGGATGCTTCTACACCAGCTCTCACCAGCTGCATCTGCAAGCTGATGGAGAGAATGGTTAACTTCAGGTTGACATGGCTGCTAGAAAAGGAAAATGTGCTGACCCCATATCAATATGGATTTAGAAAATTGAGATCGACCACAGATGCACTTGTGAGGATGGAAACTGCTATACAGAATTCCTTTACACATCGACATCACATGTTAGCAGTCTTCTTTGACCTTAAAAAGGCTTACAATACTACTTGGAAGCATGGCATACTCATGAAGCTGTATGACACTGGTTTAAGAGGAGCATTACCTACCTCCATACAAAGCTTCCTTGTTAACAGGAATTTTAGAGTTCGGGTGGGAAATAGTTTCTCTAACCCGGAAGATTAGCTGGAAGGGGTCCCACAAATGAATGTCTTAAGTGTGACCCTGTTTCCCATTGCTATAAATGATATCGTAAAGATTGTTCCAAGTGCTGTCTGCAACCCCCACTGTTCTTTGGATGTTGGACTTGGTTCATAATGAAACTCTCAGAATCTGTACAGGTGCTTTCAGGTCTTCACCTATGGAGTCTCTGTATGCTAAGAGTGGAGAACCACCTCTTTCATTACACCGGGACTACAGGAACCTGATTTGCTACACGAGACTACAAAGCATTCCGGGATCTCCTACATCCATATTGAGGATAAACGATCCTATGGTAGGAGAATAAGGAATCTTGTGGAAGATCTTGATTTAAATCTCACTAAGGTTCTGGCTGTTGGAATTCCCCAATCCCCCCCTTAGACTAACCAAGTCGAGCTGGTATTGGTCGCAATTGAGAAAGGGGAGAGATCTGAAGCAGAAGTCAGAGAGAGATTTCTTCAGCACACTTCTAAGTAACAAGGGTCAGATGCAACATATATAGATCTCCACTGCAGTCACATGCCATCCTTGCAGCAGTCAAGATGACTAGAGATTTTACGAACCATTCTAGTATAATATATTGTGACTCTTGTAGTGCCTTGCATGGAGTCAAGAGCTTAAATTCATTATAGTGAGGGAGGTTCAAGATTTGCTTGCACTAATGTCAACATGTAAAAAGATAACTATGTTGGGTGCCAGCGTATGTTGGTATCATTGGGAATGAGCGAGCTGATCGGAAGGCCAAGGCCTCTCAGCCCTGTGATGCTCGTTTTACTCTCCCACACACCGACCTGAAACCCTCCATAAGGAATTGTCTTTACGATAAATGGAAGGAACAATGGAGGCATACCTCTAGAAACAACTGTGAGAGATTAGAGATGACCTTGGCAGTTGGGTGACCAGCATCCATCACAAGCGAAAGGTAGAAGTTGTATTAACAATACTAAGAATCGGGCACACAAGACTGATTCATGGGCTGACGATGGTTAAAAATGAAGCACTTTGTGAGGGATACCAAGAGCCATTAACGGTCGCACATGTAGTGGAAAGATGTGCAACATTCTCAGACCAATGACGTATGTACTTGTCTCCCCCATATACACTGATAAATGCGAGTAGAACAACGAAGGGAAGTACAAGAAAACACATGAATATGCTGAGAGCCTTTTCGCATTTACTGCTTCATCAGGGCATATAAGACTAGAGCTGCATAGAGGTATATATATATATATAAGTACTAGGCGGTCAGGTCACGTCGGTAATCAGGTGTGCGACTACCTTGGCTAGTTCGTGGCTCCCTGTTGTGGTGTTGAAGTTGTTAGTTGTATTTATGAACGCCGCTTCTACCATCTTCCTTTGTCGTGGGGGCAGACCTTGTTTAATAATGGAGGCCTGGGACCACTTGGGGAGATGGCCGTCGGAGTCGACGTGAATAACTCACAATTCCACACACTAATAAATATACTGGGGGAGGATTGTGACATAGAGGGTTTTATGTTTCCTTAGGGAGACTAATATTTTCAATAAAATTTATTTATGCTTTCATTTTTAATATATTTTTTGTTATTTGTGAGATATTTATCAATAGATTTTTAAAAGTTTTAAATATTTTAATATTTCTATCTAACAAGGTATTCGCCAATAATGGCCTTAGCTGTTGACGTGGCAGATAATTTTAAATAATCAATCAATCTGTTCCTGAGCCCGATAGTGCAGCAGTGGAAGACGTAGCTTCCAAATGGGGTAATAATAGCCGTTTTGGGGACATCATCTGGATGAACAGACATCTGGAAGTACCCCTCAAGGAGATCCAGCTTCGAGAATATGCGGGCATTGTCTATGCTGGCTGTCAAATCGGTGATGCATTGAGTAATGGTCCGGCTTGGTGATGAGGTTGAGTTACTGGTAAGGCATATGGGCGCCATAAGTTGTTTGACTTCTTGACCATGTGCAGAGGGATGCCAATGGACTGACAGCCTTGGAGCAGATGCCCATGCACTCCATTTCTGTGAAAGAAAGCTTGGTGGTATGGAGATTCTTTGGCCTTATGCAATGGATTAGGGGTCCTGTTGTCTTGATGTGGTGGTACACTCCATGTTTTGCTGCTGCTCCTGGGTTGGTATGAAGGGAAATTGCTGAGCATGTCCCTGTAGGCATCTGTGGTGAAGTAGAGAGAGTCTCCATGTTGATGAGCCGATGTCTTCACATATCAACCAGAAGGTTGTGGTCTAAGAGGAAATTAGAGATAGGTAGTAGCTGGGTCACATCAACAATGAGGAAACTCCATGAGTAAGTGCACCCAACAAATTATATGGCGACGTCTCTGGAACTGTAAGAATTGGCGGGGAGGTGGCATAGGCTGGTAATTTCCTGCCAGACTTGTTTTGGAGTATGGTCTCCAAGTGGTGTGTTGGGGATGTTGAGGATTTGTCGCACTCTCTGAGATGGAGAAAACAAAAACTCCTTCAACTCCTTCAATGTCATTCTGTCTAACTAGGGGGCTAAATGGTGGAAAACCTCCTCTGGCAAGACGACCATGATGTGGTCTGCTTTGATGATTGCCTTTACTATATTCTTGAGCCTGAAATGGGTTTCGGCTCGCTGATACCATGTGAGGGCTTCATTTGGGGAAAAGGGCAGGAGGCAGAATGAGGTAGCATTCACTTCAGTGAAAAGGGTAGCTACGTCGGTGCTCATCTCATTCGAGATCACCAATGTTGGAGAGGCTTAGGGCGGCGGAGTAAAGAAGAGTCTAGGCCTTGAGTGGATATGAGAACCAAGCTCAGAGGTGCAGAGTAGTCTGTCTATTTTTCGTTCGTTCTTTTGTTGGAGATTTGCGAAGATCTGGCTTCGCCTGGGTCTTCATACATATGGCTCGGCCTGTGTAAGCTATTTATGTCTCATTTTATTCTCTGAAACTATGCTTACTGTGGTGGAGGGATTGCCAGCAGGCGTTTCTGCTGCCATGATGTAGGAATGCAGCATAATCTCTTTACCAGCCCGGCGGCTGTTGTGGACCCTGTCTCAGAAATTCTGTAAGTAATGTACCAGTGTGGCGTTCGGCTCGCCACAGTGCATGCATCATCTGTCTGCATAGTCAGTTTTCTCTATTATCTGCCATGTGCAATGGTAACCTATTCTGATTCTGTGAAAAATGACTTCCGTACCTCTTTTTATTGCTTCAGAGAGTGCCAGTGGATCCATAGCCTGTGGCGTCTGAGTTCCCATCTGGCTGAGGGGGAATGTCTCATTTTCTCTCTGTGAAGCTGCAGGAGGAAGGCATGAGCTGTGGCACTACACTTCTGCCTTCAGATTTTTTGGCTCAGTTTTATGATCATGGGATTTGGGGGCATACCCCTGCCAATGTCAGCATTGTCAGTTTGTCTGCAGGTTATGATTATTCTTTTACCTTGAGCAAGAATCCTCTGTGTTATTGTGAGGGCAGTGGTCAGGAGATAGATGCTGTCTTTGGATGAGCTTTGCTGTAGACAGTCAGCAGCTGCCCTGGAATCTGTATGTATGACCATGTGTCTTTCCCTCAATGACACGTGATTGCAACTGCCTCTGCCTGTAGCAAGTAGGCATTGTCTGTTACCTGGATTGTGTGACATCCCTTGCTGCAAAGCCGGCACCTGCTTTAAGAGATACTCCACGGATGGATCGACTGATCCATCCGTGGAGTAGGTTCTATTACCCAGAAGAGTGATAGCTGCAATGACTCTCTCAGCTTCTGCCTTTAGACTAGGCTTGGTGCATTGATTCTCCTTGACAGGCTCATAACAGAGAACTCGATCAAGGTTTATGCCCATGGCGGGGCTTCAATAAAGTCAGGGTGGAGGGAGTCGATGCCCTTGGCAAGCATTTGTTCTTTCAGCTGATAGCATATCAACATCCTTGCTGTGCGAGACAGCCAGGAGTTGTTAGCAAACAGCTGAGTTTTTTTTTCTCATGTTTGTGTTCCTGGTAGTTTGTATGACCTTTGAAAGGAATTGACCTGCCATTAGATCAATTTGTGATTCCAGGGGGAGAAGGTTTGCCTCCATGAGGAGGGTGAGGGCCTTCGTCCACCTTGGGGCACCAAGAATGATCCTGTTAACTTCATTTTGAACTGTCACCAATTTTTCTCTCAATCTTGGCTTTGCGGCAATCAGGGAGACAGAAGCATAGTCCACAATGGGACCGATGGCATGTACATAGAATGATCTTAGTATTTTATGTCTAGCCCTATATTTTTCCCAGACATTGCTCTCATGACAGATAGTCTCGCTTTGGTTCAGTCAACTAAGTACAGGACCTCCTTTTTAAAGGAGAGGCTCCGGTCAATCATTACTTCAAGGTACTGGAAGACCTGAATCCATTCTAAGTCCATTCCATGGATACTCAGACTTGTGCCTTGAACATTTTTTCTCATAGCCATGGCTTTGGATTTGGCTGCAGAGATCTTTAGTCCTGTCCTAAATCACTCCTCAGATACAAGGTCCAGACAGTGCTGGGCTTTACTTAGGCAGTGTGCTCCAGTGGAGATGACTGTGAGATCGCCTGGGCAAGATGGTATTCTCTCGGCTGTCTTGCCCAAATAGCTGAGGAGAGTGATGGGACGGTACTTCCCTGGCTCCTTTGGTTTTGGGATGGGAGCTATGATAGCCCTCTTCCAGCTCTGGGGTAGAGTGGAAGTTTCCCAGTCTTAGGTGGGAAATGATGGGCTATGAGATCCCATCAGAGTCCAGGGCTGTGCAAGAACTGTTTTTGTAGGGTTGTCTTAGTTCCCTCAGAGAGAAGATAACATCTGAGTTATTGGGTTCGGCTGCGCTTTCTCTGATGTGAGCAAGTCTGCCTAGTTGTAGACGTTCTTGGTTTGCCCTCAGATCATGGTTATTCTCACAGAGAACTCCGGCATCAGTCTGTTTGCTTCTGATTGAGGGTGTTTTCACATTGGGGCTCAGCGGCTAGTAGCTCGCCTGACCCGTTGCCACAGCTCTGTAAGGATGGTTCGGTGGTCAAATGACTCACACCATTCCAGCCACTTTTCCTGCCTGACTCTTATGGCAGTTTCCTTGGTATCCCTGACTGCTTCCCTTAGGAGGGCTAGTTTTTCAGGGGTTCTTTGCCTTCTGAAATGTTTTCTACACATGTTCACTCTGTGGCTGACTTCCTTAATCTCGCCAATTAAGTACCAGGCATACTTAAAACTCCTGGACCATGGCCGAGTTTTAGGTATAGTCTGTGAGGCTGCTTGATTTATGGCACTAATAAGTGGGTTCATTGCTTCTAAGACAGTAGGCCAAGGCATTCTGAAAGGCTTGCCAGATGACCTTGTCTGTTTTCCATCTTGGATTTGGTTGTGGCATTTGGGCTGGGCCAGGAAGAGGGTAGTAACATTGCCATAATGGTCACTTGTGACAGTATCATCAACACACCATCTAATTCTCTCCACCAGAGCCATAGTGGCCAAAATGAGGTATAGAACCCCTCCTTTGACATGTGTTGGTTCTTGGCTGTTGAGAAGAGCAATCTTAGGGAAAGTCTCAAGCACGTTGACAGTGCATCAGCGATTGCGGAGCAAGGAATTGTTGCTATGACTAGGGTGATCCAGCCTCTTCTGTCAGCTGTGCTTGGCAGCATGAAGATATGATACCCTGAGAAGCATACAGTCCCCTCTATTAATGTCTCCTGGAGCATGACAATGTCAATGTTCCTTGACTGCACTATTGTGTGAAGGATGACATTCTTTATAATGAAGCCAAAGATGTTCCACTGTAGTATGCTTAGATTGTGTGTCATGATGTTATTTAGTGATAGTTACATCAGAGACGTCTTTATATTCGGTTTCAGAGTCAGCTGTGTTGGAGTCTGACAACTCCATTGTGAAGTCCTCGTTGGTTGAGGGATCTTCATCTATTTTTGGGTTGTTTGTGAGGCTAACCATGGGTCCACTGGGAGGTGGAGAGCCTTTGGTAGCTCTGAATTTTATGAGTTTGGCTTTTCTCACTTCAGGCTTTGTTTGTGTATCTTTTCTCTTTGCTGATTTTACCTGAGTAAGGTCAGCTTGCTCTGGCACTGGCTCCACAGATTCAGCCTGTTCTGGTTCTGCCTGTAAGGGTGTGGCCAGGGTTGGGGTGGGGAGGGGAGTCTCGTCCTAGGGTGAGGGTGGGGCTGCTTTGGCTCTGTTCAGCTTCCTGCCTTTCAGGACTGCAACAGTCTGGGTCATTGCCATCATGGCGACCGTGATTACCTTCTCTGCCTCCTCACTGGACCTCCCCAAAGCTGTTGATACTGCAGTCAACAGGAGAGTCATACCTTCCTCGTCAAAGAGATGTTATCGTCTCTTGGGGAGGGTTTTGCAGTGCTATTTGAACCTTTTTCCTGTGGTTCTTTTTCTGCATTTTTGAAATTGTCGAAAACTCCTTTTTATTGGAGATATCTGGTGTCGCCTGTGGAAGGGCTTCCTTCCTCTTAGGAGGTTGGGAAGTCTTTTCTCTTGTGTTCTGTCCCCAGACATGGGTACCTAGGGGAGCAGGTCACTTTTCACTTTTTAGCACTCTTGTTGCCTCTTTCCTGGCAGAGCAAGCCAGGCGTGATGCCTCTTGACACGGTTGGGACATTTGGTTCTTGTGTCCCTTTGGCCTTCCCTGTATGCCTTGCTACAGAAACCACATTTAGGCTTGGCCTTGCAGCTAGCCTGGTGGTGACCATATCTTTGGCACTTAAAGCACCGAAGTGGCTCAGGTACATATGTTCTTAAGCTGAAGGAGCCCCAGTTACCCAGATCAAGGGTAGTGATTGGGGCTCCCTTTAAGGTTATCAGGACTTGCCTGGTTGGGCTCTTCCCTTTCAACATTCGGGAAGCGTCCACGACCTGTGGGTGTGATGTGATCAGATCCACATCATATGATAGTGAGAAGCCAAGTAGCACCATCTTGACTCTCCTATCATCAGGATTCAGTGGCAAGAGAACACTTTCTTCCCATCATTAAGCTTCTTCGTTTCATGCAGGAAATTCAGGGTAGCTTGGTCTATGGGCATAATAATCATGCCCTGGTCTCTGGCAACCCGGATTGACAACCGGATTTTTTCGCTGTATCTCTAATGCTCTTACCAGTTGGTAGGCACTGTTGAAGCCTTCAGATTTAGAGGGAACCTTAAACTGTGGGGTCCAGACTCACCATCAGAGTCTATCTCCAGCCTGGGTCGTTTTGGACCACCCTTTTGGCTTAAATTCTGGGCTGCAGTCGTGGGAGCAGCAGCTGTTTTGGCTGGTTCAGTTGTCCTCCCATCTCGGTCAGGGAGGACATCTGGGGATTACTCAGAGGTCTCCCTGATTTGCATGCTGGCCTAGAGAGTCCAGCACAAGACTCCATCTGCTGGAGAATTTCATGGAGACATGTTTTAGGCTGATGTCGTGTCCATTTCAGCAGCAGGTCTCACAGAGTCAACCTGTGTTTTGCATTTTCCCTTGCCACTAGAAGCCATGTATGGCTTCAGAGTGGCTGCCATAGTATGGACCTTGCAGGGTTCGTCATCACTTGTATTTCTTTGTTGTGGTGGGGTTTGAAATGTTTGCCATAAAATGAACAATTATTTCATCATCTCACGCTCCCACCCACCACCGAGTCCAACAAGGGGAAGCTGTATCTAATGTCTAACAGCCACAGGGGTGGTGAGAGGATATATGCAGGTACAATGGCTATTGTACCGCTACTCACGGGACCAGTGTGGGTGCCAACAGCGACATTGACTGCTTCACCCTGATTGACTGATCTAACCAGGCCGAGAACAAACCACCCGTCTTGCTGGAATAAGGGACCAAAGAGACGTGTTGCTAGCTGCAGGGTGTACTTGTGCACAGCATCGCTCAACCTCCAGGACTCCCGCTTTTACAGCGCACAGGGATGCCATGCACGGCAAACACGTGGGTAGATGTGAAACCCTGGGGAGAGAACAGAGGGGATGCCCTTCCACCTGCAAGATAGGCATCATTGTTTGGAACCCTTTCTTCCTCCCTCTTTAATGAAACAGCCACCCAAAAACTGTATCACCTCAGAGAGGGAGCTCTAGTCCTGCACCTCTAAGAGGAGGTTCCAGTGGCAGGATCACGAGTGGCTATTTTTCAACGAGCATGCAGTATAAATACAATATGGGAAATGTGTCGTCCGCGGCCGAGTACACTGATAGGCCAAACGACTGCATCCCACTTTCCCGTGTCATAGGGAATCAGCGTTGACCTCACTGGCAGCATCCCACAGCCGACCTCGGCACGCGGCTATTGCCTGCTTGCCTGCCGGCTGCCTGGTGTAGAGGCAACTATGCTGTGCGGGGCTGCACCGGTGCTGGGTGAGGTGATCGTGGCGTCTGCCACACATATATATACGTAAGTATATATATATGGATACATATATGTATCTATATGAGTGTATATATATATATATATATATATATATATATATATATATATATATATGTATGTATATATATATTTATATATATATTTATATATACATATATAAATATATATTTATGATCACACACACACACACACACACACACACACACACACACACACACACACACATATATATATATATATATATATATATATATATATATACGTATATATTATATTCATGTATGTATTTTTATACATATATACATATACATATATATTTGTGTATATATTCATTATACACACAGACATATATATATATGTGTATATATAATATATATATATATATATATATATATATATATATATATATATATATATATATATATATGTATATGTGTGTGTGTGTGTGTGTGTGTGTGTGTGTGTGTGTGTGTGTGTGTGTGTGTATATACACACACATACATATATACACCAGATTTCCCTTGACTCACGTTTAAGCAGCTGTGCACTCCTCGCTTGTAGAAGTTCCTCCCTCTTTAATGAAACAGCCACCCAAAAACTGTATCACCTCAGAGAGGGAGCTCTAGTCCTGCACCTCTAAGAGGAGGTTCCAGTGGCAGGATCACGAGTGGCTATTTTTCAACGAGCATGCAGTATAAATACAATATGGGAAATGTGTCGTCCGCGGCCGAGTACACTGATAGGCCAAACGACTGCATCCCACTTTCCCGTGTCATAGGGAATCAGCGTTGACCTCACTGGCAGCATCCCACAGCCGACCTCGGCACGCGGCTATTGCCTGCTTGCCTGCCGGCTGCCTGGTGTAGAGGCAACTATGCTGTGCGGGGCTGCACCGGTGCTGGGTGAGGTGATCGTGGCGTCTGCCACACATATATATACGTAAGTATATATATATGGATACATATATGTATCTATATGAGTGTATATATATATATATATATATATATATATATATATATATATATATATATATATATATATGTATGTATATATATATTTATATATATTTATGATCACACACACACACACACACACACACACACACACACACACACATATATATATATATATATATATATATATATATATATATACGTATATATATATTCATGTATGTATTTTTATACATATATACATATACATATATATTTGTGTATATATTCATTATACACACAGACATATATATATATGTGTATATATATATATATATATATATATATATATATATATATATATACAGAGTACATATATGTATGTATATATATATATATATATATATATATATATATATATATATATATATATATATATATATATATATATATATATATATGTGTGTGTGTGTGTGTGTGTGTGTGTGTGTGTGTGTGTGTGTATATACACACACATACATATATACACCAGATTTCCCTTGACTCACGTTTAAGCAGCTGTGCACTCCTCGCTTGTAGAAGTCCGCAGGTTGTGTTTGAATCCATGCAGTGACCTCAGAAATCAGTGTCTCATCATCTTGGAAACGTTTGCTATTTAAAAATGACTTCATGGAGGGAAAGAAGTAAAAGTCAGATAGTGCAAGGTCAGGAGAATGAGGAAGGATGTCGTAGCTACAGTACCATGCTTCCATCTAGGCAATGTGAGACTTATGAACAGGGCATTCCGTGCCTTTTGGTTTTGATAACCTGCAACAAAATGGTAGGCTGGAGGGAGTAGATAATAGAAAGCTTTAACAAACTGAGCAAACACTAAAGTAAT
>NC_051401.1:33251238-33266238 GCF_015228065.2 Penaeus monodon | reverse complement strand
AGCAGCTGGTAGCTCACCGGACCCATTGTTACAGCCCTGTAAGGGTGGTCTGGTTGCCAAAGGACTCACATCATTCCAGCCACTTTTTCTGCCTGACTCTCTTGGCAGTTTCCTTGGTATCCCTGACAGCTTTCCTAAGGAGGGGGAGACACACCATCTGATTCTCTCCACCAGGGCCACAGTGGCGAAGTGAGGCCTAGGACCCCTCCCTTGACATGCATTGGCTCTTGGATATAGATAAGGGTGATTTCAGTAAATGTCTCAAGTCTACTGGTTATGTGATAGCCTGCCACACCTGATCCCCTGCAGGAAGCCAGGATGGGGTGGTGTGCATTGAAGTCTCCTCCTATGACCACTCAGCCTTGTGCTGCAGTAGCATAGACCTGGCTCCTACAGCCTGCCTGTTGTACACATTGTACAGCATGAGGCCCCCCCCCCCCCGCCAGGTGGATCTCAGTGGCAAGAAATTCAACATCATCTCCACAGTGCAGTGGCGATTGCAGAGCAGGTGATTGTTGCTCTGACCAGGATGATCAAGCCTCTGGTGCCATTTGTGCTTGGCAACATGAAGACATAATACCCTGAGAAGCAAATAGTCTCCTCTGTTAATGTCTCCTGGAGCATAACAGTGTCCCACTATTTCGTGGAGAATGGCATTTCTTGTAACTGAGCCATAGATATTCCACTGTAGTATGCTTAGATTGTGTGCCATGATGTTACTTGGTGTCAATTACATCTGTGCCATCAGAGTCTGACAACTCCATTGTGAAGGCCTTGCTGATTGAGGGATCATCTGTTTCAGAGTTGCTTGTTAGGCTAGCTAGCTGGGAGGTGGAGAAACTTTAGTAGCTCTGGGTTTTGTTGACTTGCCTTTTCTCTTTTCAGGCTTTGCCTGTGCATTCTTGGCCTCTACTGGCTTTACCTGGGTAAGCTCAACCTGCTCTGGCTCTGAATGTACAGATTCAGTCTGTTTTGCTTCTGCCTGTGAGGGCTTGGCCAGGGTTGGAGTAGGGAGGGGAGTCTTGCCCTGAGGTGGAGTAGGAGCTGGCTTGGCTGTATCTACTTTCCTCACTTTCAGGGTCATTACCATCATGGCGACTGTGACTGCCTTCTCTGCCTCCTCACTCAACCTCCCTAAAGCTGTTGTACTAACTACAATAGTCATTGGAGGTGTTCAATGTCGGCTGTGGAGGTGGCTCAAAGTGGCTCAGGCACATATGTTCTTAGGCTGTAGGAGCCCCAGTTACCCAAATCAAAGGCGGTGATTGTGGCCCCTTTAAGGGTCACCAGGACTTGCCTGGTTGGGGTTGTCTTTTCAACATTCGGGAAGCTCCACATCATAAGAAACTGAGAAGCCAAATAGCATCGTCTTGACTCTCCTATTTTTGGGATTCAGTGGTGAGATATACACTTTCCTCCCATCTTTAAACACCTTCGTTCCCTGCAGGAATTCAGGGTAGCTTGAACTCTAAGGACAATGATCATGCCCTGGTCTCTGGCAACCCGGATTGTCAACCTCTGCATTTCCAATGCTCTCACCAATTGGTAGGCAATGTCGAAGCCTTCAGGTTTAGAGGGAACCTTAAAAAGTGGAATATGCCTAGAAGGGCTGGACTCTCCCTAGATTCGTTTCACACTGCCCCTGGGCTTTGGTCATGGGAACAGCTAGTTTGGCTGGTCTAGCTAGTGCTCCCATCTCGGTCACGGAAGACGTCTGAAGGGAAGTCAGAGGTCTCCCTTTTTGGGTGCAGGCCTGGAGAAGTAAGGAAGAAAGTTCATCTCTTGGACAATCTCATGGACAGACATGTTTTGTTTTGGTGATGGATTCTTTGCCATGTCTATTTTAGCAACAGGTCTGCTTTTGATATTTTTCGTACCAGTTTGTGAGTGTTTTGTGATTTTGTTTCCTAGTGATTTACCAGTTCTCTCACCCTCTTATGTCCCCACCCGCCACGGATTCCAACAAGGGAAAGCTGTATGCTAGAACTTATGTCTAATGGCTACAGGGGTGGTATAAGCAGTCAGTGGCCATTGTCATCCTTCCCCATTGAGGCAAACACCCAAAGGCTGGCTCTCCTCAGAGATGGGGCCCAAGGCCCTGCACCTCTTCAAGGCGGTTCCAGTTGCAGGACAGTAGCTCAATGACGATGGTTAATGGTTATAACAAATAAATGTGCTAGATATCAAAGCTCATATAGCACTATGGTAAAGCATTGTGGTGAAGAGGGTAAAAATTAGTTAATGATCAGGATAAGTGGACAGAAGAAGGGGATGAAGAAGAGAAAGGAAAGGAAAGGGAGAGAAGAAAAGACCATACAAAATTGGTTGAGGCGAGGGCTGAGGTCCAAGACAGAGGTGATCCCTACATTGGGCCTCAGTCTTGTCTCCTAAGCCTCCCACCCCCCCAATGACAATAACGAGCAAGGGATTGGAGGGTAACCGGAGCTCAGTGACGAAGTCTTACTTATATAGATCTTGATTCGGGGTCCCCGTTCACAAGCTACCTATTTTTCTTTGCAGGAATTAATTTTCACGTGGATATTATTCATTCCTGTACGCATCTGAAACTGTGCGTTTTCGGCCACTCCGACCCAACCCCTCCCTTCGCCTAACAAAATTCCGTTTGTACTGTCTGTCTCTCTACTTATATTATCATCATATCAGAGTGCATATTACGAAGGTCTGTATAGACCTTACATATTGCATATATTCTAAAAAAAATCTACTTAGGTATCCATTACCAGAATGTAACATCTTTTAATTTATATACGTAGTATTCATATACAAAAATATGGTCTTTCCAACAAAAATAACACGTATAAATCAATGCACATGCATAAATCAATTATTGCATAACGCACTCGTTTTCAGCCAACAAACATGGCATAAGGTCCCTCGACAAGCTCCGCTTACAAACTTTCCGCGTGTAAACAGTGATGGCCACTATCAAATGAAAATCGTTGTTATAATAAGCACACATAAAATTTAAGAATATGAAATGTAGTATTTATATGAAAATGGTATTCAATGAAACATATATGACAGGAAATTGCATGTGCAGTAAATTTGGTATTTCTTGGCAGACAACCGACCCTCTCTTTCCATAACCCAATCACCAATTTCGCTTCACCCAACTCTCAACAAATGTGTTGCAAGAAGAGGATTATGCCAACTGAGAGGCTAGGGAAGTTTGGAAATTTGGTTACTGCGGAAGAAACGCCCGTGTGACCGCGGCTTAAAACAGAATTTGTCGATTACGGCCCGCACTGCCATGTTGGTTGACTGAAATTAAGCCCTTTCAATGATGGCTCTGTCTGCCCGTGTGACCAGCAAGTTGGGAAAAGCTAACACATGTGGTGAGGTAATCTCGAAGATCGAATATCATTAACTCGTTGAAAAAAAAAAAAAAAAAAAAAAACATACGTACATATATATATATATATATATATATATATATATATATATATATATATATATATATATATATATAATGCAAACGAATAGAAGAGTTTACCCTTATCAAAATAGAAAAATTTGTGGATTAAGTAGGATAAACTATTACAAGTTATATTGATATTTTTCTCTTTTGTTTTACAAAAACACAATACCATTGGTAAAACAATGAAGTACTGCAAATTAATAAAAGGTATATACTTAATCATAGGAGTTACATATACACAATCACAATTTTTTTTTTGTCAGGTGATATTCACACCCTCTTTACTCATTACAAGAGAGCGTTGGACTAAGCATTTGAGATCGTTCAAGACTCTTAAAGTTGATATGGGGACAAAGTGAGTCATACTGGGCCTGGTCAGGAGTGTTGCCTACTATGCCAGTTTACAAGGTTTTGTTGAATGAGTGTGCGTGGGACGCACGGAGATTACTTCATGTGTTATATGATAACAATTACATGACGATTATATATATCAAGAGGTTGCATTGCATTTAATAGACAGCAGAGAGAATATAAACAGATATGATATAGCTTATAATCATCGATCGTGTAATGGTATATTAATAACTGAGTGCACGACGAACACTTTTTACTGTACAATATGTAATGCAGTACAATAAGTTAAGGTTTACATTTTTCACCCAGTATATCAAATATAGCACCGCTTTAGTGCCCCCATTCCGATGGCATTGGCACTCACCTATATGATGTATCATTCCACATCTAGAATGTTAAATTTTATACTGTATCTCAATGTCAAAATGACAAATAGCACAAAAAAGTAAACCTGTCCGTCATTTAAGAGTTACCTAAGCAATACAATGTGATTTAAAAGAAAGGTACTGGAATATCCAATAAAATTGAAAAAAAAACATTAAAAAATTCAACAAGCACTTCCATCACTGTTTAAACAGCCGATAAATTAAAAGGGTTCAAATAATTTTTTGGGCCCCTGCCCTTTTAACCCAAAATTTAAACCCCTGAAAGATTGCTGGGAAAAATTTGCCCCCAAGCAGTCATATTTTTTAATGGAGAAAGTTTTTTTCAAATGTTTTAAAATTTCCCATGGATCTAAAATGTATTTTTTTTAAAACCACTATCATATTTAACACATTTAATAGGGGGTTTCCCTTTAATAAAGTACATAAATATTTTTTCTGTTAACGATGACATCTCAGAAAGCGAAAAAAAATTTTTCTAAATTGTGAAGAGCACATGAGACTTTGGGCCCTTTAAAAACTTTGGCGTATCCAAGAAACATTTCCAACGAGACCGGGAAATTTTCCAAAATGGCAAATTGTCTCGCCGAAGGGGGAAACTGTGGCTGCGACAGCCGGTATATATTATTTCTTGATCAGAGGCCCCAGAAAAAAGGGACCCCAAAACCCAAAGACCCGTCAAAAATCTAGAGATTCGACTTTTTAGTGGGGGTCTCCCCCAAGCGAAGCGGGAATCCTCGGGGAAAGGCAGACATGCGGGAAATTTTGGTAATTTTGTGTGTTTATTTTGAAAAAAGCCACGGGAAAATGATATTATTGACAAACCCCAGTCAAAAAATTTTTATTTTTGTTTTAAAACCGTGTGGTTGAAAAGAGTAAGTTACAACCCCAAAGGGAAAATTAGCTGGGGTTTTCTTTCCGCTCCTGAAAGAAGCTAGGTCAAACCATTTTTTAAAAAAAAAAGGGTAAGTTCATTTTCCCACAGCCGGAAAAATATCCAAAATATTTTTTTCATAGTATTTGTCTCGAAAAACGAGGGAAACCTCGAGAGACACGGGTCCCAAAACCAGGGTATCGTGAAAAACCCAAAAATCCAAACCTAACTTTTTCCTCCCTTTTTAATTTTTAAAAACCCAAAAGAGCAAAAACCCCCTTTATTAACATTTCTTTCCCAAACTTCAGTATTTAACTCGGGAATTTTGGCTGTGAAAGGATCTGTAGAATTTTTTTTGTCTTTTAAAATAGGAAAATGGGGCCCTGTACCTGGGTTTTTTTTACCCCTTTTTCTTATGCTCATAAGAGGGGGCAGTTTTCCCTTTTCCCTCTTTCCCCCCATTGCATTCAAAATCATTAACTTTTTTGGGGAAACCAGACTCAATGGGTTTGGGGTTTATTGATGGATTCCCCAAATCTTTAAATATCCCAAATATATAAAAATTCGGGCCACGTGGGCCCCACCCCTAAAAACCAAAATTTTTGGCCCTGTTTAGCAGGGATTAGGAATAAAAGGGAAACCAGGGAATTGAAAAATAAAATAAAAAAATAATTTAAAAAGATGGGTAGGATAAAAACATAGAAACTATTGAATGCGGGCCCTTTACCCCCTTTTCCCCCCCCCCCCCATGGAAGGTTGCCACCCCCAAAATCCCTGCCGCGAACGAAAAAGAATCCTGTACGTATTCACAGCAACGAAAAAATCTGTGCCTAATTGGGGCAAACACCGAAAGAAAACCAGTCCGGGAAAATGGGAAATTTTCAAACCCTAAATTGTTTAAAAATTGCTGAGCTGTCCTCACTGGGAAGTGTAGAGCCATTGGATTCTCACATGCTCCATTATCCATGCATCTGTGGGGTTTCTGTGACCATTTTGATATTTTTTGGGTGGGAGAGGGAGGGGAATCTTTTGATAAAAAAATTTGCTGAGTTTGGGTTATACAAAGGTATAAAAAAATTTTCCCCCACAACCATGTAGTAAAAGAAAAAATTTTGTCTGAAAGGGGGAAAGGGAAAAAAAAAAATTTAAAACCCTTTTCTTTTGGGGTTTTTTTTCCACAATTAAATAAAAAAGAAATTTTTGAAAAATGAAATATTTTTGGTTTTAAAAAATATAAGAAATGTAATGACAAAAATCAAAAAGGGAAAGAAAAAAAATACTCTCATGAACTTAAAAAATTTTCTGTGTGGGGGAAAGGGAATAATGTAAAATGAAGAAAACAGGTTGCAGCAATGCCCCCCAAAAGGGGACTAGATAAGTAAACTGTATCGGGTGGGGGCTGGGGGCAGAGCCCCTGAGATAAAAAATTTTTTTGGTTCATATGATGATTTTTGTGGAACCCCCAGGGGGTGGGAGTAATGGGGGACTTCGGGTTTTTTTAATTTGGAAAATTTTTTTCTTTCCTAAAAATCAAAAAGTTTTTTTTTTTTGCACTCTCAATCAAACCCCCAATAGGAGGCTAGACTTTGGGCATGTTTGGTGTCCCCTTTTGGGGGGAAACATATTGTTTTTTGTACTTTTATTTGGTTAAAAGTCTTTGAATGCGGGCATTGGCCAAAACTCATCTTAATTTTTAATATCAGGGGGAATTAATTTTTTTATGGTTTTTTTTCTTTAAATTTTTTTCTATAAAAAATTATTTAAAGAAATTAAAATTTTTTCTGCAAATGAAAAGGAATTAAAGTAGATAACAGCAATAAAAAAGTTTTTTCTTTAAATCAAATTTACCCATAACAAAAACCCAATTTCTCTCCATTTTTTCTTGATCTTTAAACTCCTATTGATTAAAATAGATAAAAATTTTTAAGTGGGAAAATAAAAATTTGGAAAAATAATGATATATAATAAGAATAATAATCGTTAAAATAAACAGCAATTAGCATATTCATGTTTCCACACTTGGGCTCTGGCAAAGGCCTTTAAAACCCTTCTTTTTCGGGGTACCCAAAATTTTACTTACAAAATAAATTTAAAAGTTTGGATTTTGGGGGGGGGGGGGGGGGGGGGAATTTTTAAAAAGACAAAAATTTTCCCCAAAGGGGAGAGATCTAAAAAACCTTACCCTTGGCAGAAAAAACCTTGGGAAAAACGTGTTTGTTTCCCTTTTGTTTACAGCATCACTAAAAAACCCGGTTGGGCACATTTTTTTGAGTCAGATGGGGCCCCCATTTTATTTACTGCGGGAATTGATTAAAAAAATTTAAAAATAATAGTATCAAAAAAAAACTAGGGGTTTTATTTTTTCAGTACATCAGCACTGAACCCTTTTGGGGGGGGACCACGAAAAAAATATTTAATATACATATTTAAAGTTTGTCTATTGCAGAAATTTACAATAAAAAAATATTTTAAATACGTTTTTCCCCAGATTATTGAATATTTAACCAAGGGAGGTGACAGTTATAAAAATCTATCTTTTCTCTATCTATCTATTAAAATTTTTTTATTTGAAAGCAAAAAAGGGTTATATAAAAAGAAAATTTTAGGGAAAAAGTTCATACTAAACAGTTTTTAAAAAACAAAAACCCCTTTAAGGAAATTAAATTTTTTTGTTAAGAAAAATTTCTTGTATCTTTCTTATGCCATAATTCCCCCACGGGTTCACCGGGGCAGACACAAGGGGCACAGCATTGCCACGCTTTGGGGGCACAATAAACTCATCTGTGGGATTTTTCCTTGACCTGGAAAGGGTTTTGAAATGGCAAGTCCTCTTCCATTTTAGGAAAAGGCCCGACCCAAAAAGGGAAACAAGGTAAAACCTTGGGTTGGAAAGGGGGACTAAATTTTCGAATAGAAAAACCCCGAGTCAAATTCCAAAGGGCACCTACACAAAACAGCCCTAGGAAAGGAACACCACGGGTGGGGTTCTCAGTCCATCCCTTTTTAATACATTAAAAGTCCTGTATCCTAACAAAACCTCCCAGGGGGGCAAAATCATCTCCTATGCCAAAAACGATCTTGCTATCCTCTCCACTGGACCCCTTACTGCCCAAAAAAAAGCCCAGCGTTTTTCTGGGGGCCTGGTATCCGAGGAGGTTTTCAGGACAGGACTAAAGTCTCTGCAGCCAAAAACCAAAGCCCGGCTCTGAGACAGAGGGGTTCAAGGGGACAAGTCTTTAAATCCAGGGGAAAGGGACTTTGATTTGGGGTTTAAGGGCCCAAACCCCTACCCCTTTGGGGGAAGGATAACCGGGCCCTCTCCTTCCACAAGGAGGTTTCCCGTACCTTGTTGAAACCCAAAAAAAATCAAGACTGGGCTGGGCCTTTAAAGCAATTGGGGTTGGGAAGGGCCATAGGGGGCCCGACACCAAAAGTAATAAGATCATTCTATGTACATGCTGTTTGGCCCATTGTAGACAGCCCCCCCGCTCTTTATTGGCATTAAGGAAAATATAAAAACCAAAATGGGGAAAAAGTCCAAAAAGAAGCCGGCCCGGGGCATTTTTGGGTTTCCCCCAAGGTTGGGGAAAGGTCCTCAACCTTTAGGGAGGGAAACCCTTTTCCCCCTTTGGGGCCCCACGAAAATTTATCTAATGGCACACAAAATTTTTATCAAAGGGCATCAAGGCCCCCCCAGGGAAAACAAGCCTAAAAAAATTTAAAAAGTCAGACCCCCCTAGAACCAAAAATAACAGCTGTTTGCAAACAACTCCCGGCTGTCCACACAGCAGGGTGTTTAAAAATTTCCATCAGCTCAAAAAAACCACTCCCGGCCAAGGGCATGGGGCTTTTCCCTTTAAACCCTGGGCTTTGTTGAAGCTCCGGCCCCGGGCCCAAAAACCCGTAGGGGTTTTTTCGGTCTGAGACTGGGAAGCAAAAAGGGAAAGAATATTTACGCTTAGCCTAAAGGCAGGAAAAACCCCAAGGGGCATTGCAACCAAAACACCCCTCCCGGGGGGGAAAAACCTATTACACGAGGATCGGTCGATCCCCTTTACCCAAAACTGCCGGGGCCCCTTTCGCCCGCAAGGGATGCCACAAAATCCAAAGAGGGGAACCCGGCAACGCCTCCCCGCTACAGGCAGAGGGGAGTTGCTTTTTCAGGGAGCAGGGGCCACGCGTCCCTGAGGGGAAGGGGCAAAGTGGTCTTCACACCCAAATCCCAAAGGGCCGTCGACGTCTTCAGCAGCCTCACCCCCTGACAAATTACCTTTGACTACCATCCCCACACTGGCCCAGAGGATTTTTTGCACAGGGGTTTGGGAAAAATCATCATAAAAATGGGGGTTTCCCCGTCACTGGGACCCGAGGGGAATGGCCTTGCTGACAGATTTGCCCAAATTGGGAGGGTTAAGGGCCCCCCAATCCCATGATAATACCCTAGAGCCGAAAATTCCTTTGGAGGAAATGTACGGTGACGCCCCCCTCCCTTCCTCCCAGCTTCACAAGGGGGGGAAATGAGATCCCCCTTTGGGCCCCTGGTACCCCAGATGCCAAAAGGCTTTTGAACCACTGGCACTCTCTGAAATAAAAAACAGAGGTTTCCGAAGTCATTCTTTCCAGGTTTCCACTGGGGCATGGCAGGCATACCCCCCCCATTTGAAAGTGAAAAAAGGGGTTGCCGCATTGCGGCGAAGGCCCAACGCCCCCCTTGTACCCTTTCTTAGAGAAATTTTGGGGCACACGCCCCAAAAACCCAAGAACCCAAAACCCCCAAACACAGCCGTCGTGTTGGGAAAGGGGATTATGGGGAGATTTTTTTCAACCCCGGGGTACAGGGGCGCCTGCTGGAAAACCCACCGCCCCCGGTAAAACATGAGGGGGAAATAAAACAAATGAGGGCAGCCATAAAAAGGTGACACAAAGGGCCCGGGCCCTAAGTGAAAGGCCCGGGTGAAGCCCCCGACACTTTGCAAATCTCAGCAAGCAAGCAAGCCATACCCTTTCATGCTGACAATGTTTTTGGATCCTAGAGAATATAATCTAATACAATAAAGATAAATACATCTAAAAAAAGGGTAATTTAACCCTTTAAAAACAAAGGGCAAATAAAAATGATAAAGATAAAATAATAATGATAAGGTGGGTAATGATAACAAAAAACCAAAAAAATAAAAATAAAATATTTAAAATTTGGATGGGGGTGATGTAACAAAAAACTCAACATCCTCAACATCAACCAAAAACGTCAAAAGGGCAAAAAACATCGTCATCGGGCATCCCCCTTTACGTCCCTCCCTCATCCAAACCCATAAACCCTAAACCCCCCCCCTCCTCATATTTTAAAAAAAAAATAAAAGAAAGCAACAGGCAAAACCCAAAACCAAATCATGATCCCGTAATTTCCTTTTAGTTTACCAGAAAAAGAGAAATACGTGCTGAGATTTTGAAAAATAAACCTGGGTTTTTCTTTTATTAACATTGGGAAGATTTTTGGGGACCCATAATGGGAAAAGACAACAGATAGTTGGGGCACCCCTTCCTTTCCAAAAGCAAAAAGCGGGGTTTTTATGCCCCGGATTTATTGGTCAAAATATAAAATTATTAGTACGAGATCCAAATAATTGCTTTGGGGTCTATCCCGCAGAAAACCCTTTTTGGGAAAATTTTTTAAACCAGGGGGGGTAGCAAAACCCGGAGTAATTGGACTTTGGCATCTTCTGTCGCACCTAAAAGTAAATCCAGTATTTAAAGTTTTAAAACCAGAAACACTAATGTGCATGCGCAATGGGAGGGAATTTTGGGAAAAACTCTTAATTTATCTCCGGACCCGGCTTTTCTTTTTAGCTCAGAGTTTAACATGCACATGTGCAAAACAAACTAATCATTATTGATATTCATATTGAAATAATTTCCCAAAACCAAATCCATAGAAAAAATGGAGTTAAGTTTTCCATTAATATTTATAAAATAATAATTGGGAAAAAAAATTCCCGACATTTTTATGTTTAAAATTTAAAATTAAAAAATTTATCATTTTATATATTTTTTTTAAAATTTGGGGGTATTCAACCGCAGATAAAAAAATCCCCATCATTGAAAAAAAAAAAATTCCACTGGGAATTTCCCAAAATTTTAAGGACACCTAAAAGGCAGGTTATTTACAGGTTTAAAAAAAAATTTTCCCCCCTTTTTTAATATATTTAAACAAATAAAAAGAAGGCTTTTAATAACACCATGATTAAAATTTCCCAAATTTAAACTAAAAACTTTCCCGATTTTTTTAAACTAAAAATGACTTTAAAACTGTGGATCCCCTGTAGCAACATCCCGAAAAAAAGGGTACCCTACCCCTTTCTCGCAACACACATTAGAAAGAGCTCTTGGGGAAAACTCCCCCTGAACAAAAAAAATATTAGGGTAGTCGTTTTTGTTTGATGCCTTCTTTTTGGGTTTTTAAAATTTATAGGGAAATTTTTACCATTAAAACCCATAACTGACGGGTTTTGCATTTTAAGAGGCCCCGGGGGCCCGCTTTCCGGGGGCCCCATTCGTCCCCCCAGCAGTGCGACCACTCTGCCAAAAAACCCGGGATTCCCCTGGGCCTTTTTTTTCGTAATACTACGAAAAATTTTTGGGTTTTTTTAGTTTTTTATTTTTTTTTTTAAAAACTTACTTGCCAAAATTTCCCGATAAATCGAGACTGAAGGTATTTTTTTTTTTTTTATAAAGGGCTCCATAGTTGATCATTTTCGGTCTATATTTCCCAATAAAAAAAAGCAGTGGGCGGCCCCAGGGGGTTGAAATCGTTTTGTTTTTGCATTTTTTTTGTTTTTTTTGCATGGTAAAAATGAGGGAAAATTTAAAACCAACTTAAAAACACACTTTCAGTGGGGAAAAAATAATCTTTTGCCGTGAGTAACAAAAAAAAAAATCATGGAAAGTCCCCTCATACTCTATGGAAAGTGCGTACGGCCCCCCGGGAAAATGGGCCCCCCCCATGCCATGGCATGTGCGTACATGCCAACCCCTCGGCAATGGGGTTTAAAATTTTTATTTGTATTGACAAATATGTTGGCATGATGTAAAATTTGGGGTTTTGTTTGTATATATTTTTTTTTCCTCGGTAACCAAACCTTTTATTCAAAATTGATATGAAAATTTTAGAGGGTGAACAATTGTCAAACAACAGATACCTGCTTTTTTATGTTTTTCAGTGCATCTTGCAAACTTCTGTGCAAATACTGAGGGGTTTTGGGTTAACTTTAATTGGAATGAACTTTTAGATGTGGGGCAAAACGCCTTTAGTCTTTGGGGTGCAGTCATTTCTAAAAAAAATGTAAATGCTTTCATGTTTTTCATTTTTGATGGAAAAACCAAAATAATCCCCATAAAATTTTGCAGTGAAAATTTTTAAAAAAAGGAATGATAACACCCGACCACTGTGTGCGGTCATAAAACCAAGAACGTGAGAAGGTGTTTGCATGCATTGGGGCGAGCCGAACGCCACACTTGTCCCATTATTAGAAATGTGGCACACGCAATTCCTAAACAAAGCCCGCAAACACAGCCTCGTGCTGGTAAGGAGTTATGCAGATGTTTACACAACGGCTACAAAGCGCCTGCTGCAATCCACCGCCAGTAAGCTGATTCAAAAAACAAAATGAGACCCCAAAAAAGCTGAACGGCCGGCCATAATGAAAGGGCCCCGGGTGAAGCCAGAACTTGCAACCCACAGCGCAAGCAACATTACATGCTGACAATGTTAGGTATCCTAGAGAATATATATCTCAATACAATAAGGATACAATACATCATAAAATAATGATAATAAAATTAATAACAAAGTTGCAAATAATAATGATAATAATAATAATGATAAGATGATATGTCAAACAAAAATATAATTAAAAATATAATAAAAAGGATATGATGATGATAAAAACAACATCAACTCATAAACATCAACAACAGGCACTCAACGTCATCGCTCGTCATCCGTCATCTCTCGTCACTCACCATACCAACCATCACTCATCATTTTGATAAAATAAAAGATGCAACGGGCAGCCAATCAAGTCTGATCGAAATACTTTATTCACCAGAACAAGAAATACGTGCTAGAACTGAAAAAAACCTGTTTCTTCTGAATTAACAGCAGATTTGTGACTATAATGTACGACAACAGATAGTGGTCACACTTCCTGCCAATAGCAACAGCGAGGGTTTTGATGACTGGATTTATTGGTCAAAATATAAAATTATTAGTACGAGATCCAAATAATTGCTTGGGCTCTATCCTGCCAGAACCTTTGTGGAAGTTTTGTAAACCAGGGAGGGTAGCAACCTGGAGTAATTGGACTTATGGCATCTTCTGTACGCACCATAAAAGTAAATCCAGTATTAATGTTTTAAGCCAGATCACTAATGTGCATGCGCAATGGGAGAATCTAGGATTAACTCTTAATTCATCTCCGGACCAGGCTTTACTTTTGAGCTCAGAGTTTAATCATGCACATGTGCAAAACAAGCTAATCATGTATTGATATATCATGATTGATACATAATGACAATATCAACTCCATAGAAAAGATGGAGTTAAGTTGCCATTATATTTATAATAAGTAATAATGAAACAAATTACTACATTTTCATGTCAAAGATTTATATAAAAATTCACCATTATATATATTTTTGTAAGATGGGGGATATTCAAACCGCAGATAAAACTCTCATCATTGAAGAGAAAATAAAATTCCACTGAGAATCCAAAATTTACGGACACCTAAAAAGGGAGTGTTATTTACAGGTTGAAAAACATTCCCAACTTTTTCAATATATTAATCAAAAAAGAAAGAAGGGTTTTAATAAAACCATGTTAATTTCAATTCAAAGTAAAAACGTCCTGATTCTTTAAACTAAAGTGACACAAAACTGTGGTCCTCTGTAGCAACATCCTAAAAAGCTACCCTACCCATTTCTCGCAATCACAAAAAAAGAGCTCTTGGGGAAAGCTCCCATGAAAAAATTGATATTATGAGTATGTCGTTTTTGTTTGATGCTTTTTTCGGTTGTAATATTTATAGGCAATTTGTACCATTAACCTATAACTGACGGTAGCATTCATAGAGGCCGGGCCTCGCGCCGGGGCTTTTATCGTCGCCCTAGCATGTGCGACCACTCTGCCAAATACCGCATCCCATGCCTTTTCTTCGTAAAACTACAAAATATGTTGTATTTTCAGTTTTTTATTATTTTTTTTTAAAATCCCCTACTTGCCAAAATTCCTGATAAATCGAGACTGAGGGGATTTTTTGTTGTTATATAGACTCCATAGTTGATCATTATTCGGTCTATAGTCCGAATAAAAAAAGCAGTGTGGGGGCATCATGGAGTTGAAATCGCAGTTTTTTTTGCATTTTTTTTGTTTGTTGCATGGTAAAAATGAGAAAGTGTTAAAAACCCAAATTAATCACACTTTCAGTGGCAGAAAAATAATCTTTTGCCGTGAGTGTAACAAAAAAAAACTCATGGCATGTCCATCATACTCTATGGCAAAGTGCGTACGTGCCCCCGGCAGATGTCCGCCATGCCATGGCATGTGCGTACTGCCACCCCCTCGGCAAAGGTTAATATATTTTATTTGTATTGACAGATTTTATTTTGGCATGATGTAAAACTAGGGGATTGTTTTTTATATATTTTTTTTTCCTCGGTAACAACATTTTATATCAAAATTGATATGAAAATTGTAAGGGTAAGCTAATTGTCATCAACAGATCCTGCTTTTTCATGTGTCAGTGCATCTTGCATCTTCTGTGCAAATACTGAGGATTTGGATTAACTTTAATCTGGAATGAAATTTTATGATGTGAGCAGAAAACGCCTTTAGTCTTAGGGTGCGTCTTTCTAATAATGTAATGCTTCATGTTTCATTTTGATGGCCTAAT
>NC_051401.1:33238137-33251138 GCF_015228065.2 Penaeus monodon | reverse complement strand
TAATTTCTTGGCGCTGCTCCGTTTAACCAAATTACACTGTACAGATTGCTCGTCAAAATGCTCCCCAAGCTAGTCATATATTTAATGGAGAGAAGTTCTTTTCAAATGTTTTGAAATTTACATGGATCTAAAATGTATATTTTAACACTATCATATTTAACACATTTAATAGGTGGTTCCTAATAAAGTACATAAATATATTCTGTTAACGATGACATCTTCAGAAAGCGAACAAAAATATTGTCTAAATTGTGAAGATGCACATGAGATCAATTTGGCCTTGTAAACATGGCGCTATCCAAGTACACTTCCAACGAGACCGGAATTCCAAAATGGCAAATTGCTCTCGCCGTAGGAGGAACTGTGGCTGCGACAGCCGGTATATATTACTTCTTGATCAGAGGCTCCAGTAAAAAGGGATCCCAAACCAAGACACAGTCTAAGAAATCTAGAGATTCGACTGTTAGTGGTGGGTCTCCCCCAAGCGAAGCAGAATCCTCAGGAAAGGCAGACGATGCTGCGAACTTGGTAAGTTTTGTGTGATACTTTGAACAAGTCACAGCAACTGATATTATTGACAACTTCAGTCATAAAATTTATGTTGATTTAACAGTGTGGTTGATAGAGATAAGTTACAACTCCAAGGAATATAGCTGTGTTTTCGTCCGCTACTTGAAGATAGCTATGTCTACATTTTTAAAGAAAAATCGGTATAGTTCAGTTTCCCACAGCCGGTAAATATCCAGAATACTTTTGCATAGTATTTGTCATCGAGAACGACGCACCCTCGAGAGACACAGTCCCAAAACCAGGGTATCGTGTAAACCCAAAATCCAAACCTAACATTTCCTACCTATTATTATTTAACAAAAGAGCAAGACCCCCTTTATTAACACTTCATGCCAACTTACAGTAGTTAACATCAGGAATTTTGGCTGTGTAAGGATGCTGTAGAATATTTTTGTCATTTAATAGGTAAATATGAGGCCTGTACCTGGGTTGTTTATTACTCTTTTTCTTATGCTCTATAAGATGGCAGTGTTCCTTTCCCTCTTTCCCATTGCATTCAGTATCATTAACTCTTTGCGGAACCAGACTCAATAGTTGTGGTATTGATGGATTCCTCTCAATCATTACTATCCAAATATATCAAAATTCAGCCACGTAGCCCCACACCTAATACCCACAATTTTGGCCCTGATAGCATGATAGGATATGAAAGGTACCAGGGAAGTTGCAAAATAAAATAACAATAATTTAAGAAGATAGTATGGATAGTAACATAGTAAACTATTGAATGCAGGGCCTGTACCCCCTATTACCCCCCCCCCCCATGGAAGGTTGCCACTCCCAAATCCCTGCCGCGAACGACAAAGAATCCTGTACGTATTCACAGCACGATAGAATCTGTGACCTAATTGTGGGGCAAACACCGCAAGATACAGTCCAGGAATGGAAAGTTACTAACCTGATTGATAGAAGCTGCTGAGCTGTCCTCAGCTGGGAAGTGATAGAGCCATTGGATTCTCACATGCTCCATTATGCCATGCATCTGTGGGGTTTCTGTGACATCATTTTGATATATTTGGGTAGTAGAGTGAGAGGAATCTATTGATAACAAAATTGCTGAGATTGGTTATACAAAGGTATTCTAAATAATTACCCCACAACCATGTAGTACAAGATAAATTTTGTCTGTAATGGAAAGAATGACCAAAAATAAAACACTTTTCATCTATGGTATTTTTTCCACAAGTTGATAATAAGAAATTGTGCAACATGCAATACTTTGGTATTCACATATAAGAAAATGTAATGACAATATCATAAAGAAAGAGAAAAAATACTCTCACTGATACTTGAAATAATCTGTGTAGGGAAAGAATAATGTCAGAAATGAAGAAAACAGGTTGCAGCAGATGCCGCACAGAGACTAGATAAGTCAACTGTGATCAGGTGGGGGCTGGAGGCAGAGCCCCTGAGATAAGAAAGGTTTTGGTTCATATGATGATGTTTGTGGATATCCCAGGAGTGCCTGGAGTAATAGGGACTTCGGGTATTTTAAGTTGGAAATTTTCTTTCCTAGAATCACAAGATTTTTTTTTTTGCACTCTCAATCTACTCCCATAGGAGGCTAGACTTTCGCATGCTATGGTGTACCATCATTGTGGGAACAGTATTGTTTGTGTACTGTAGTGGTTACAAGTCTTTGAATGCGGGCATTGGCCAAGAACTCATCTTAATATTATATCAGAGGAATTAAGTTTTATGGTTCCTGTTTCTGTAATTTCTATAACAATATATTTAAAGCAATTGAAATTTTCTGCAAATGAAAGGAATTAAAGTAGATAACAGCAATGAAAAAGTTTTTTCTTTTAAATCATAATTTATCATAACACAAACAATTTCTCTCTCACTTTTCTCTGATCTTTAAACTCCTATTGATTGAAATAGATAATATTTTAAGTGGAAAAATATGAATTGGTAAAATAATGATATATAATAAGAATAATAATCGTTAGTAATAAGACAGCAATTAGCTATAGCTCATGATACCACACTTGGTGCTCTGGCAAAGGCCATTAACCCTTCTCTTCGTGTAGTCCAATGTCTACTTACAAAATAAAGTTTAGAGCTTGGACTGAATCTTACAAGACAATAATTCTCCAAGGAGAGATCTACAAACATTATCTTGTCAGAATACACTTGGAACGTGTTTGTTTGCCTTTGCTACAGCATCACTAGAAAACTGTGGGCACACTTTTTGATGTCAGATTGTGCCATTATATTTCACTGCATGGATTGATTAAAATAATTAAAAATAATAGTATCATAAGAAACTAGTGTTTATATTTTCAGTACATCAGCACTGTACACCCTTTGAGTTGACCACGAAAATAATACTAATCATACATATTTATAGCTTGTCTATTGCAGCAATTTACAATAATAAATATCTTTAATACTGCATTCCAGATTATTGAATATTTAAACCAAGGCAGGTGACAGTTATAAAAATCTATCTATTTCTCTATCTATCTATATAAATTTGTTATTTGATAAGCAAATATGATTATATAATAGAGAAATTATTATGGGACTGTTCATACTAAACAGTTTTCAATAAACAAATCCCTTGAAGGAAGATAGAATTTTGTGTTAAGAAAATACTTGTATCTTTCTATATGCCATACATTCTCCACGGGTTCACCAGGGGCATGAGCACAGCGCACAGCATAGCCACGCTCTTGAGCACAATAAACTCATCTGTGGCAGTATTCCTTGACCTGGAGAAGGCTTTTGAACTGGCAAGTCCTCTTACCATTCAGGAGAGCCTGATCCAAAAAGGAATCAGAGGTAAGCTCTTGGCTTGGATAGGTGACTACTTTACGAATAGAACAGCCAGAGTCAAATTCCAAGGTCACCTATCACAGCACATGCCACTAGAGAATGGAACACCACAGGGTGGGGTTCTCAGTCCATCCCTTTTTAATACATTAATGTCCTGTATCCTCAACATAAACCTCCCAGTGAGGTGCAAGATCATCTCCTATGCAGACGATCTTGCTATCATCTCCACTGGACCATATGCCTAAACAAAGCCCAGCTTTGTCGGACCTGGTATCCGAGGAGTGTTGCAGGACAGGACTAAAGAATCTCTGCAGCCAAATCCAAAGCCATGGCTCTGAGACAGAGAGTTCAAGGCACAAGTCTGAGAATCCAGGGAACGGACTTTGAGTGGGTTCAGGACTACCTCTACCTTGGGGTAAGGATAGACCGGACCCTCTCCTTCCACAAGGAGGTCCAGTACCTTGTTGACCAAACAAAATCAAGACTGTCTGTCATGAGAGCAATGAGTGGAAGACGCATAGGGCCAGACACAGAGTACTAAGATCATTCTATGTACATGCTGTCAGGCCCATTGTAGACTATGCCTCCCCTCGCTCTGATTGCATTAAGAGAAAATAAAAGACCAACTGGGACAGTCCAAACGAAGCCGCCGGGGTCATTCTGGTGCCCCAAGGTGGGCAAAGGTCCTCAACTCCTAGTGGAGGAAACCTTCTCCCTTGGGCCCTCACGAATTGATCTAATGGCAGCACAATTCTTATCAAAGGTCATCAAGGTCCAGGAACACAAGCCTAAGACATAAAATAGTCGACCCCTAGAACAAGATAACGAGCTGTTTGCAAACAACTCCTGGCTGTCTCACACAGTCAGGGTGTTAATATGCCATCAGCTCAAAGAACCACTACTGGCCAAGGGCATGGACTCCCCTCACCCTGACTTTGTTGAAGCTCCGCCGCGGGCACAAACCTCGATAGAGTTCTCGGTCATGAGACTGGCAAGCAAAAAGAATGAATATTGTACGCTTAGCCTAAAGGCAGAAACCAGAGGTCTTTGAAAACCATCACCCCTCCGGGGAGCAGAACATATTACACGGATGGATCGGTCGATCCCTTGACCCACACTGCAGGTGCCGCTTTCGCAGCAAGGGATGCCACAAAATCCATGAGGGTAACAGACAACGCCTCCTCGCTACAGGCAGAGGCAGTTGCTATCATGGGAGCACTGAGCCACGCGTCCGTGAGGGAAGGACACGTGGTCATACACACAGACTCCAAAGGAGCCGTCGACTGTCTTCAGCAGACTCACCCACTGACAATATCTACCTTCGACTACCATCCTCACACTGGCACAGAGGTTTCTTGCACGGGGTAGAAGAATCTCATAAACTGGGTTCCCAGTCACATAGGGATCAGGGGGGAATGAGCTTGCTGACAGATTAGCCGAAGTTGGCAGGGGTATCCCCCCTAATCCCATGATAATACACAGAGCCGAAAATTACTTAGGAGGAAGTGTACGGTGACGGCCACCCCCTTTCCCTCCTGCAGCTTCACAGGGGAGGAAATGAGATCCCCTTGGCCAGCTGGTACTCAGATGCCACAGGCTATGAACCACTGGCACTCTCTGAAATAAACAACAGAGGTACCGAAGTCATTCTGCACAGGTTACCACTGTGCATGGCAGGTCATACAAACCATAGAACGTGAAGAAAGGTGTTGCATGCATGGGGCGAGCCGAACGCCACACTTGTACATTATTTAGAAAATTTGTGTCCCACACGCAATTCCTAAGACAAAGCCCGCAGAACACAGCCGTCGTGCTGGTAAAGAGATTATGCGAGATGTTTACACCACGGCTACAGGAGCGCCTGCTGGCAATCCCACCGCCACGGTAAGCATCGAGTGTCAGATAAACAAATGAGACAGCCATAAAAAGCTGACACAGGCCGGGCCATAAGTGAAAGGCCCGGGTGAAGCCAGAACTTCGCAAATCTCAAGCAAGCAAGCAAGCCATACATTACATGCTGACAATGTTAGGTATCCTAGAGAATATATATCTCAATACAATAATGATACAATACATCATACAATAATGATAATAACATTAATAACAAAGGTGCAAATAATAATGATAATGATAATAATAATAATGATAAGGATGATAATGATAACAAGAACAACAATAATAATAATAATAGTAATAATAAGGATGATGATGATGATAACAACAACATCAACATCATCAACATCAACAACAACGTCAACGTCAACGTCATCGTCATCGTCATCGTCATCGTCATCGTCATCATCACCATCACCATCACCATCACCATCATCATATTGATAAAAAATAAAAGATGCAACAGGCAGCCAATCAAGTCATGATCAGTAATACATTTGATGTCACCAGAACAGAGAAATACAGTGCTGAGATACTGAAAAGATAAACGCTAGTTTCTTCTGATATTAACATGCAAGATTTGGTGACTATAATGTAAACGAGCAACAGATAGTGGTCACACTTCCTGCCAATAGCAACAGCGAGGGTTTTGATGACTGGATTTATTGGTCAAAATATAAAATTATTAGTACGAGATCCAAATAATTGCTTGGGCTCTATCCTGCCAGAACCTTTGTGGAAGTTTTGTAAACCAGGGAGGGTAGCAACCTGGAGTAATTGGACTTATGGCATCTTCTGTACGCACCATAAAAGTAAATCCAGTATTAATGTTTAAGCCAGATCACTAATGTGCATGCGCAATGGGAGAATCTAGGATTAACTCTTAATTCATCTCCGGACCAGGCTTTACTTTTGAGCTCAGAGTTTAATCATGCACATGTGCAAAACAAGCTAATCATGTATTGATATATCATGATTGATACATAATGACAATATCAACTCCATAGAAAAGATGGAGTTAAGTTGCCATTAATATTTATAATAAGTAATAATGAAACAAATTCTGACATTTTCATGTCAAAGATTTATATGAAAATTCATCATTATATATATTTTTGTAAGATGTGGGATATTCAGACCGCAGATAAAACTCTCATCATTGAAGAGAAAAATAAAAATTCCACTGAGAATCCAAAGTTTACGGACACATAAAAGGCAGTGTTATTTACAGGTTGAAAAAACATTCCCAACTTTTTCAATATATTAATCAAATAAGAAAGAAGGCTTTTAATAACACCATGATTAAATTTCAAATTCAAACTAAAAACTTCCTGATTCTTTAAACTAAAGTGACTTCAAAACTGTGGATCCTCTGTAGCAACATCCTGAAAAAAAGCTACCCTACCCATTTCTCGCAATCACATGAGAAAGAGCTCTTGGAGAAAGTCCCCTGAACATAAATGATATTATGAGTATGTCGTTTTGTTTGATGCCCTTTATTTCGGTTGTAATATTATAGGCATTTGTAGCCATTAACCCATAACTGACGGGTAGCATTCATAGAGGCGGGGCCTCGCTGCCGGGGCTTATATCGTCGCCCAGCATGTGCGACCACTCCTGCCAAATACCAGCATCCCCTGTCGTTTCTTCGTAGTACTACGAAGATATGTTGTATTTTCAGTTTTCATTATTTTTTAAGTCTCTACTTGCCAAACTTCCTGATAAATCGAGATGAAAGGGGATTTTTGTTGTTATATAGACTCCATAGTTGATCATTAATTCGGTCTATAGTCCGAATAAAATAAGCAGTGTGCGGCATATGGAGTTGAAATCGTCAGTTTGTTGCATTTTTTTGTTTTTTGCATGGTAAAAATGAGAACGTGTTAAAACCGACTTAATACCACTTTCAGTGGCAGAAAAATAATCTTTTGCCGTGATTGTAACAAAAAAAAACTCATGGCAGTCATACATACTCTATGGCTGTGCGTACGTGCCCCCGGCAGATGGTCCCGCCAGGGCCCTGGCATGTTGCGTACAGCCACCCGTCGGCAATGGGTTAATATAATTTTATTTGTATTGAAAGATATTGGGTTTGGGATGATGTAATACTAGGGTATATGTTTGTATATATTTTTTTTTTCCCGGTAACAAACATTTATATCAAAATTTATATGAAACTTGTAGAGGGTGAATGCTAATTGTCATCATACAGATACCGCTTTTTCAATGTGTCAGTGATCTTTCATCTTCTGTGCAAATACTGAGGATTTGATTAACTTTTAAACTGGAATGAACTTTTATGATGTGAGCAGAAGACGCCTTTAGTCTTAGGGGCAGTCATTTTTTAAATAAATGTAAATGCTTTCATGTTTATCATTTTTGATGGGGAAAACAACTAATCCCCATAAAATTCTGCAGTGAATATTTGAAACAAGGAATGATAACAGCAAGGTTGGATGGCTGTGTAGAGTTAAAAGATTACCAAAACTGAAAATAAAGATCCTTGACAGAGAAGAGATAAGTTTGACTAAAGTATTTCTAAGGGCTTCACCATGTTTATATTATGAGGTTATTACTATAATCTGTTAAGTAATTCATGTATTACTTGACAATTGTAAAGACACTTATCAGTGCCTACTTTTCCTGAGCTATGTATTTAATGCATTCTTTTATTATTATTATACTTCTTTAATGTGTTTTATAAGTTATATTCTGTACATGGACTCTTTTTGACAGTACCAGGAAACTCCATTCCTTGACAACACTGATGAGAAATTTTTCATTTTAGTGTTGTTTTACTTCTAGGTCAGTTATAAAGCAATAGAGTTGCTATGAAGAAGAAATAGACATTAGTTACTATCATAGTCTAGTATCTGCACCCATCAAATGGGTGATAAGGAACCAAGCAATTTAGACAATAGATGAAAGTAAGGAAAAGTTTGGTGTTTTACCATGCAAAGGTATATGGTTTTCAGTGAGAAAATTATATGAAGAAGCAAACATATTAAGCTGTAATTTCTACCAAGAAATATCCATTTTTAATTTTTGGAGGGAAATTGTTAGGGTGGGTTATTGGTTAGATGCACTGTTATAAGTATTGTTTAAATGTCAAGAGGGTAGTGTTAGGTGGGTTATTTGGTTAGAATGGGATGGGAAAAAAAAAAGGGTTCCTAAAAAAAAAATATTGTAGTAGTTAATAATTTATAGGTTTTAAATATCTTCTAAATTTGTTTAATAATTTAAAAGACAAAATAATAATATATAATAAATATTTATATGTAATTTTCATTTGTATATAGATTCTTAAAAGATTTATTCTTTAAATAAGATTATAAGTATTATAGTAATAATTAAATGTATATATATATATTATATTAGAGATGATGGGAGATATATGAGGAAAGATAGATATATATTAGGGATAGAGATTATAATATATATATATTATTATATATGTATTAGATATCTATATATATATATATAATATATATTATTACTATATATATAGTATATATATGATATAAAAATAATCTAGATATATATATATATGATATAATATATATATATATATATATAGAGATATATATATATATAGATATAATATATATATATATATATATATATATGATAGTAGTATATAGATAATAATGTATATATATTTTATTAATATATATAGATATAATATATATAATATATATATATATATAGATATATATAGTATATATATAGATATATATATATATAGAAATATATATATATATAAAATATATATATATATATATATAATATATATTATATATATCTATATATAATAATTATATTATATATTATATATTAATATATATATAAAATAAAGAGATTAGGTATAAAGATATAGTATGAGTATATAATAAATATAGATATAATTTATCATAATTATGTATATATAATATATATAATATATATATATATAATATATATATATAATAATATATATATATATATAATATATAATATATATAGTATATATATATATATATATAGTAATATATATAATATATAATAATATGATATATTTATATATATATATATTATATTATAATATATTATATATATATATATATATATATTAATATATATATATATATATATAATTATATTATTATTATATATATATATAAGTATATATAATATAATATATATGATATATATATAATATATAGATTATATAATATATATTACATAATATATATATATATATATAATATATAATATATATATATATATATAGTATATATATATAAAATAGATATATATATATATAAATATAAATAATATCGATATATATGATATATAAGATAGAGAATATATGATGAATATATATATATAATAATATATTAATAATATTATATTATATAAATATTATATATATTATGTATATATATATATATATTATTTAATATATATATATTATATAGATATATGACTATATATATATATATATATATATATATATATTATATATATGTATATATATATATATATATATAGTATATACATATATAATATATAAAATATATTTGTACATATATATATATATATAATATATATATATATATATATATATATATATCTATATATATATATATATATATATATTATATATATATGTACATATAATATATATTATTATATATATATATCTACTAACTACATATATATATTATATATATAATATATATACATATATATACATATATATATATACATATATATATATACATATATATATATTATATATTATATAATATATATATATATATTATATAATATATATGTATGTATACATATATATATATATATATATATATATATATATATATATATATATATATATAAAACAATGAAACTCTATGGTCGTGTCCGCCATCACTGATAGGTCTACGGGCCGATGCGCTAACTTCCGAAAAGCTATGGGTATCCAACAATCTCTTGGCAAAATCTACTGGCATTCACACCATCCAAATTCTCTAGACCAGTCGTTCTTAACCTTTTTAAAGCCACAGACCCCTTTAAGAATCTCATTAAAACATGGACCATCTACTCCAAAATTATCCATATAAACACAACTTTACGTACAAAGTATGTTATCTATTAAGATTTGATTGTCTTGTATATACAAGTATTATCAAATTGTAAAGTAAACAATTTAGAAAATCACCCTAATGTAAATGTCAATTTTTACCTGAACTCACAGACCCCAGGTTAGGAACCCCCTCTTCCCTCCATTCTAACCAATAACCCAACCTAAACACCTACCCTTGTGGGATTTAAACAATATACTCTAACCACGTCCTTAGCCAGGGGAGAACCAATGAGGTCATTATACAGTGCATCCTAACCAATAACCCACCCTAACAATTTCCCTCCAAAAATTAAAAATGGATATTTCTTGGTAGAAATTACAGCTTAATATGTTTGCTTCTTCATATAATTTTCTCACTGAAAACCATATACCTTTGCATGGTAAAACACCAAACTTTTCCTTACTTTCATCTATTGTCTAAATTGCTTGGTTCCTTATCACCCATTTGATGGGTGCAGATACTAGACTATGATAGTAACTAATGTCTATTTCTTCTTCATAGCAACTCTATTGCTTTATAACTGACCTAGAAGTAAAACAACACTAAAATGAAAAATTTCTCATCAGTGTTGTCAAGGAATGGAGTTTCCTGGTACTGTCAAAAAGAGTCCATGTACAGAATATAACTTATAAAACACATTAAAGAAGTATAATAATAATAAAAGAATGCATTAAATACATAGCTCAGGAAAAGTAGGCACTGATAAGTGTCTTTACAATTGTCAAGTAATACATGAATTACTTAACAGATTATAGTAATAACCTCATAATATAAACATGGTGAAGCCCTTAGAAATACTTTAGTCAAACTTATCTCTTCTCTGTCAAGGATCTTTATTTTCAGTTTTGGTAATCTTTTAACTCTACACAGCCATCCAACCTTGCTGTTATCATTCCTTGTTTCAAATATTCACTGCAGAATTTATGTGGATTAGTTGTCTTCCATCAAAAATGATAAACATGAAAGCATTTACATTTATTTAAGAAATGACTGCACCCCTAAGACTAAAGGCGTCTTCTGCTCACATCATAAAAGTTCATTCCAGATTAAAGTTAATCCAAATCCTCAGTATTTGCACAGAAGATGCAAGATGCACTGACACATGAAAAAGCAGGTATCTGTATGATGACAATTAGCATTCACCCTCTACAAGTTTCATATCAATTTTGATATAAAATGTTTGTTACCGAGGAAAAAAAAATATATACAAACATATACCCTAGTATTACATCATGCCAACATATATCTGTCAATACAAATAAAATTATATTAACCCATTGCCGACGGGTGGCATGTACGCACATGCCATGGCATGGCGGGACCATCTGCCGGGGGCACGTACGCACATGCCATAGAGTATGTATGGACATGCCATGAGTTTTTTTTGTTACAATCACGGCAAAAGATTATTTTTCTGCCACTGAAAGTGTGATTAAGTTGGTTTTAACACTTTCTCATTTTTACCATGCAACAAACAAAAAAAATGCAACAAACTGACGATTTCAACTCCATGATGCCTCACACTGCTTATTTTATTCGGACTATAGACCGAATAATGATCAACTATGGAGTCTATATAACAACAAAAATACCCTTCAGTCTCGATTTATCAGGAAGTTTGGCAAGTAGAGACTTTAAAAAATAATGAAAACTGAAAATACAACATATCTTCGTAGTATTACGAAGAAACGGCATGGGATGCTGGTATTTGGCATGAGTGGTCGCACATGCTAGGGCGACGATATAAGCCCCCGGCAGCGAGGCCCCGGCCTCTATGAATGCTACCCGTCAGTTATAGGTTAATGGCTACAAATTGCCTATAAATATTACAACCGAAATGAAGGCATCAAACAAAAACGACATACTCATAATATCAATTTATGTTCATGGGAGCTTTCTCCAAGAGCTCTTTCTCATGTGATTGCGAGAAATGGGTAGGGTAGCTTTTTTTCAGGATGTTGCTACAGAGGATCCACAGTTTTGAAGTCACTTTAGTTTAAAGAATCAGGAAGTTTTTAGTTTGAATTTGAAATTTAATCATGGTGTTATTAAAAGCCTTCTTTCTTATTTGATTAATATATTGAAAAAGTTGGGAATGTTTTTTCAACCTGTAAATAACACTGCCTTTTATGTGTCCGTAAACTTTGGATTCTCAGTGGAATTTTTATTTTTCTCTTCAATGATGAGAGTTTTATCTGCGGTCTGAATATCCCACATCTTACAAAAATATATATAATGATGAATTTTCATATAAATCTTTGACATGAAAATGTCAGAATTTGTTTCATTATTACTTATTATAAATATTAATGGCAACTTAACTCCATCTTTTCTATGGAGTTGATATTGTCATTATGTATCAATCATGATATATCAATACATGATTAGCTTGTTTTGCACATGTGCATGATTAAACTCTGAGCTCAAAAGTAAAGCCTGGTCCGGAGATGAATTAAGAGTTAATCCTAGATTCTCCCATTGCGCATGCACATTAGTGATCTGGCTTAAACAATTAATACTGGATTTACTTTTATGGTGCGTTTCAGAAGATGCCATAAGTCCAATTACTCCAGGTTGCTACCCTCCCCGGTTTACAAAAACTTCCACAAAGGTTCCTGGGGTAAGGCCCCG
>NC_051401.1:33230590-33238037 GCF_015228065.2 Penaeus monodon | reverse complement strand
AGGTTAGTAACTTTCCCATTCCTGGGACTGGTATCTTGCCCTTTGGTGTTTGCCCCCACAATTAGGTCACAGATTCTATCTGCTGTGAATACGTACAGGATTCTTTGTCGTTCGCGGCAGGGATTTGGGAGTGGCAAACTTCCATGGGGGGGGGGTAATAGGGGGTACAGGCCCTGCATTCAATAGTTTACTATGTTACAAATCCATACTATCTTTTAAATTATTGTTTATTTTTTTTTGAAACTTCCCTGGTACCTTTTCATATCCTATCATCGCTATCAGGGCCAAAATTGTGGGTATTAGGTGTGGGGCTACGTGGCTGAATTTTAAATATTTGGATAGTAATGATGAGAGGAATCCATCAATCCCACAACTATTGAGTCTGGTTCCGCAAAGATTAATGATACTGAATGCAATGGGAAAGAGGGAAAGGAACACTGCCATCTTTATAGAGCATAAGAAAAAGAGTAATAAAAAAACCCAGGTACAGGCCTCATATTACCTATTAAATGACAAAAATATTCTACAGCATCCTTACACAGCCAAAATTCCTGATGTTAACTACTGTAAGTTGGCATGAAGGTTAATAAAGGGGTTTTGCTCTTTTGTTAAATAATAATAGGTGGGAAATGTTAGGTTCGGATTTTGGTCTTACACGATACCCTGGTTTTGGGACTGTGTCTCTCGAGGGTGCGTCGTTCTCGATGACAAATACTATGCAAAAGTATTCTGGATATTTACCGGCTGTGGGAAACTGAACTATACCGATTTTCTTTAAAAATGTAGACATAGCTATTTTCAAGTACGGACGAAAACACAGCTATATTCCTTGGAGTTGAAAACTTATCTCTATCAACCACACTTTTAAAAATCAACATAAATTTTATGACTGAAGTTGTCAATAATATCAGTTGCTGTGACTTGTTCAAAGTATCACACAAAACTTACCAAGTTCGCAGCATCGTCTGCCTTTCCTGAGGATTCTGCTTCGCTTGGGGGAGACCCACCACTAACAGTCGAATCTCTAGATTTCTTAGACTGTGTCTTGGTTTGGGATCCCTTTTTACTGGAGCCCCCTGATCAAGAAGTAATATATACCGGCTGTCGCAGCCACAGTTCCCCCTACGGCGAGAGCAATTGCCATTTTGGAATTCCGGTCTCGTTGGAAGTGTACTTGGATAGCGCCATGTTTACAAGGCCAAATTGATCTCATGTGCATCTTCACAATTTAGACAATATTTTTGTTCGCTTTCTGAAGATGTCATCGTTAACAGAATATATTTATGTACTTTATTAGGAACCACCTATTAAATGTGTTAAATATGATAGTGTTAAAATATACATTTTAGATCCATGTAAATTTCAAAACATTTGAAAAGAACTTCTCTCCATTAAATATATGACTAGCTTGGGGAGCATTTTGACGAGCAATCTGTACAGTGTAATTTGGTTAAACGGAGCAGCGCCAAGAAATTATTTGAACCGTTGAATTCATCGGCTGTAATGCAGTGATGGAAGTGCTTGTTGAATTTATAATGTACATATTTTATTGGATATTCCAGTACCTTTCTTTTAAATCACATTGTATTGCTTAGGTAACTCTTAAATGACGGACAGGTTTACTTTTTTGTGCTATTTGTCATTTTGACATTGAGATACAGTATAAAATTTAACATTCTAGATGTGGAATGATACATCATATAGGTGAGTGCCAATGCCATCGGAATGGGGGCACTAAAGCGGTGCTATATTTGATATACTGGGTGAAAAATGTAAACCTTAACTTATTGTACGCATTACATATTGTACAGTAAAAATGTTCGTCGTGCACTCAGTTATTAATATACATACACGATCGATGATTATAAGCTATATCATATCTGTTTATATTCTCTCTGCTGTCTATTAAATGCAATGCAACCCCTTGATATATATAATCGTCATGTAATTTTTATCATATAACACATGAAGTATTTCCGTGCGTCCCACGCACACTCATTCAAAAAAACCTTGTAAACTGGCCTAGTAGGCAACAAATCCTGACCAGGCCCAGTATGATCACTTTGTCCCCATATCAACTTTAAGAGTCTGAACGATCTCAAATGCTTAGTCCCAAAGCTCTCTTGTAATGAGTAAAGAGGGTGTGAATATCACTGCCAAAAAAAAATTTTGATTGTGTATATGTAAATCCTATGATTAAGTATATCCTTTTATTAATTTGCAGTACTTCATTGTTTTACCAATGGTATTGTGTTTTTGTAAACAAAAAGAGAAAAAAATCAATATAACTTGTAATAGTTTATCCTACTTAATCCCCAAATTTTCTATTTTTATAAGGGGAAACTTTTCTATTCGTTTGCATTATATATATATATATATTATATATATATATATATATATATATATATATATATATATATATATATATGTACGTATGTTTTTTTTTTTTTTTTTTTTTTTTTCAACGATTTAATGATATTCGATCTTCAGATTACCTCACACATGTTTTAGCTTTTCCCAATTTGCTGGTCACACGGGCAGACAGAGCCATCATTGAAAGGGCTTAATTTCAGTCAACCAACATGGCAGTGCGGGCCGAAACGACAAATTCTTTTTTAAGCCGCGGTCACACGGGCGTTTCTTCCGCAGTACCAAAATCCAAATTTCCCCTAGCCTCTCAGTTGGCATAATCCTCTTCTTGCAACACATTTGTTGAGAGTTGGGTGAAGCAAAATTGGTGATTGGGTTATGGAAAGAGAGGGTCGGTTGTCTGCCAAGAAATACCAAATTTACTGCACATGCCAATTTCCTGTCAATATGTTTCATTGAATACCATTTTCATATAAATACTACATTTCATATTCTTAAATTTTATGTGTGCTTATTATAAACAACGATTTCATTGATAGTGGCCACCCACTGTTTACACGCGGAAAGTTTGAAAAGCGGAGCTTGTCGAGGGACCTATGCCATGTTTGTTGGCTGAAAACGAGTGCGTTTTGCAATAATTGATTATGCATGTGCCCTTGATTTATAGTGTTATTTTTGTTGGAAAGACCATATTTTTGTATATGAATACTACGTATATAAATTAAAAAATGTTACATTCTGGTAATGGATAAACCCAAGTAGATTTTTTTTAGAATATATGCAATATGTAAGGTCTATACAGACCTTCGTAATATGCACTCTGATATGATGATAATATAAGTAGAGAGAAGACAGTACAAACGGAATTTTGTTAGGCGAAGGGAGGGGTTGGGTCGAGTGGCCGAAAACGCACAGTTTCAGATGCGTACAGGAATGAATATATCCACGTGAAAATTAATTCCTGCAAAGAAAAATAGGTAGCTTGTGAACGGGACCCCCCCCAATCAAATCTTATAAGTAAGACTTCGTCACGAGCTCCGTTACCCTCCAAATCCCTTGGCTCGTTTATTGTCATTGGGGGGGGAGGCTTAGGAGACAAGACTGAGGCCCAATGTAGGGATCACCTCTGTCTTGGACCTCAGCCCTCGCCTCAACCAATTTTGTATGGTCTTTTTTTCTCTCCCTTTCCCCTTTCCTTTCTCTTCTTCCCTCCCTTCTTCTGTCCACTTATCCTGATCATTAACTAATTTTTAACCCTCTTCACCACAATGCTTTACCATAGTGCTATATGAGCTTTGATATCTAGCACATTTATTTGTTATAACCATTAACCATCGTCATTGAGCTACTGTCCTGCAACTGGAACCGCCTGAAGGGGTTGAAAGGCCTTGGGCCCCCATCTCTGAGGAGAGCCAGCCTTTGGGGTTTGCCTCAATGGGGAAGGATGCAATGGCCACTGACTGCTTATACCACCCCTGTAGCCATTAGACATAAGTTCTAGCATACAGCTTTCCCTTTGGAATCCGTTGGCGGGTGGGGACATAAGAGGGTGAGAGAACTGGTAAATCACTAGGAAACAAAAACACAAAACACTCACAAACTGGTACGAAAAATATCAAAAGCAGACCTGTTGCTAAAATAGACATGGCCCAAGAATCCATCACCAAAAAAAAACATGTCTGTTTCCCTGAGATTGTCCAAGAGATGAACTTTCTTCCTTACTTCTCCAGGGCCCGCACCCAAAAAAGGGGGACCTCTGACTTCCCCTTTAGACGTCCCTTCCGTGACCGAGATGGGAGCACTAGCTAGACCAGCCAAACTAGCTGTTCCATGACCAAAGCCCAGGGGCAGTGTGAAACGAATCTAGGGAGAGTCCAGCCCTTTTTAGGCATATTCCACTTTTTAAGGTCCCTCTAAACCTGAAGGCTTCGACATTGCCTACCAATTGGTGGAGAGCATTGGGAAAAGCAGAGGTTGACAATCCGGGTTGCCAAGACCAGGGCATGATCATTGTCCTTAGAGTTCAAGCTACCTGAATTCCTGCAGGGAACGAAGGTGTTTAAAGATGGGAGGAAAGTGTATATCTCACCACTGAATCCCAAAATAGGAGAGTCAAGACGATGCTATTTGGCTTCTCAGTTTCTTTTTGATGTGGAGCTTCCCGAATGTTGAAAAAGACAACCCCAACCAGGCAAGTCCTGGTGACCCTTAAAGGGGCCACAATCACCGCCTTGATTTGGGTAACTGGGGCTCCTACAGCCTAAGAACATATGTGCTGAGCCCCTTTGAGCCAAACCCCCACAGCCGACATTGAACACCTCCCAAAGGGCTATTGTAGTTAGTACAACAGCTTTAGGGAGGTTGAGTGAGGAGGCAGAGAAGGCAGTCACAGTCGCCATGATGGTAATGACCCTGAAAGTGAGGAAAGTAGATACAGCCAAGCCAGCTCCTACTCACCTCAGGGCAAGACTCCCCTCCCTACTCCAACCTTGGCCAAGCTCTCACAGGGAGAAGCAAAACAGACTGAATCTGTACATTAGAGCCCGAAAAGGTTGAGCTTACCAGGTAAAGCCAGTAGAGGCCAAGAATGCACAGGCAAAGCCTGAAAAGAGAAAAGGGGAAGTCAAACAAAAACCCAGAGCTACTAAAGTTTCTCCACCTCCCAGCTAGCTAGCCTAACAAGCAACTGAAACAGATGATCCCTCAATCAGCAAGGCCTTTACAATGGAGTTGTCAGACTCTGATGGCACAGATGTAATTGACACCAAAATAACATCATGGCACACAATCTAAGCATACTACAGTGGGAAAATATATGGCTCAGTTACAAGAAATGCCCTTCTCCCCGAAATAGTGGACACTGTTATGCTCCAGGAGACATTAACAGAGGAGATATTTGCTTCTCAGGGTATTATGTCTTCATGTTGCCAAGCACAAATGCACCAGAGGCTTGATCATCCTGGGCAGAGCAACAATCACCTGCTCTGCAATCGCCCCTGCACTGTGGAGATGATGTTGAATTTCTTGCCACTGAGATCCACCTGGCCGGGGGGGGGGGGGGCCTCCCTGCTGTACAATGTGTACAACAGGCAGGCTGTAGGAGGCCAGGTCTATCTAATGCAGCACAAGGCTGAGTGGTCATAGGAGGAGACTTTAATGCACACCACCATCCTGGCTTCCTGCCAGGGGATCAGGTGTGGCAGGCTAAACACATAACCAGTAGACTTGAGAACATTTACTGAAATCACCCTTATCTATATCCAAGAGCCAATGCTGTCAAGGAGGGGTCCTAGGCCTCACTTCGCCACTGTGGCCCTGGTGGAGAGAATCAGATGGTGTGTCTCCCCTCCTTAGGAAAGCTGTCAGGGATACCAAGGAAACTGCCAAGAGAGTCAGGCAGAAAAATGGCTGGAATGATGTGAGTCCTTTGGCAACCAGACCACCCTTACAGGGCTGTAACAATGGGTCCGGTGAGCTACCAGCTGCTCAGTCCCCAGTTGCACACTTCATAACCCTCAATCAGAGGCAAACAGGCTGGGTGGACAGGTTCTTTGAGAGACAAGCAGCAATAGGCTGCCAGCTGAATTGAGGGTAAACCAAAAACATCTACATCCAGGTGGACTTGCTCTTATCAGGGACTTGGCAGTCAAACCCGATAACTCAAATGTTTTTCTTTTCTATGAGGGAACTAAGATAAACATACAAAAAACAGTTCTCACAGCGGGCTTGATAGGATTTCCAACCCATCATTCCTACCTAGGACTGACAGGTAAGCTTTCCTGCAACTCATCAAGTCCGGGAAATTTCCTTTCTACCCCAGAGTTTGAAAAGGCTGACAAAGTTCCCATCCCAAAACCAAAGGAGCCAGGGAGGTATTGCTCCATCTCTCTTCACAGCTGTCTGGGCAAGACTGTCAAGAGGATGGTATTAAACCAGCTCCAATGGAAACTGGAACTCCCACATGAACACCTTATGGATTCACGGGGGGCATGAGCACAGCACACATCATAACCACGCTCCTAAGCACAACTAGCACTGTCACATATGTGGTAGAAATTCCTAGACCTAGGCTTTCGAACTAAAAAAATTCTCTTGCTAGTCAAGAGACCCTGATCTAAGGGAATCAGAGGAAAGTTCTTGGCCTGGATAGGTGACTATTTTAGGAACAGAACAGTCTTCGCAAATTTCACTCGCTCACTGAGCTACTCAGATTTGTTTGTCTCACACATGTCACTTTGGTCAAAGACTTGAGGTTTGACACAAATCGTGGCCCAGTCGTGGATGGAATGTAGTTCAAAAAGACCACCCTCTCTCTCTCCTATTCACTCGCATGACTGGCTGGCATGCGCAAAATTGCAATGCCCATACATGTTAAGGGTTGGAAGCAATATTTGGGACCGCCCTGAGGACGTCCTTTATCACAAATTTTTAAAGAAGGAAGGAGAAAGGGAAAAGTGGATCATTTATGTGGGAAGAAACTGCGAGAATTGCAGTATCCAGTGTATTTTTATTATTATTGTTATCATATAATATATATATATATAATATAAAATATATATTTTATATACACACACACACACATTTTAATATATATATATAATATATATGTAGTGTGTTTTTGTGTCAACTGCCAGACTATGGGGTAGACTTGGAATGGTAACTTATAGGTAATACTGACCTGGTAAGACCACTATTCACCATGGATTTGGGCTTTCCCAAAGGTTGTAAAGGTGGATGAAATGGTAGTTCAGGGGAACTTTACATTCCATTGAAGCTACAGAGTGTGATTTTATCCTATGCAGGGGATAAGCCATTTGTGTTTTACAAGGCACTATAGACACCTTGTCTCGGAGACATTTAAAGGGGGATAATATAAAGACCTTGTAAATAAGGGTATCACTCTATGCGGTCGCTTTTGTAGCACAGTTTAGTACCAACCATGAACGTGCGTAGACGCCGAAAAGGGAATAATCTTTATATTTCTGGTTAAGATCGTGCTGAATTCCATGTGGACCATACGAAGTAGACGAGACAAGGCTCAACTGTTTATATTCTCCAAGGGGAAAAATTGGACTCG
>NC_051401.1:33215590-33225590 GCF_015228065.2 Penaeus monodon | reverse complement strand
CCCAATAAAAAGGAGTTTTCGACAAATTTTAAAAAAGCAGAAAAAAAAACCACAGGAAAAAGGTTCAAAAAAGCAGCAAAACCCCCCCCAAAAGACGATAACATCTCTTGAGAGGAAGGTATGATCTCCGTGATGCGTATCAACAGCTTTGGGGGGGTCCAGTGAGGAGGCAGAGAAGGTAATCCGGGGCGCCATGATGGGAATGCCCAGACTGTTCGTCCGAAAGGCAGGGAAGTGAACAGAGCCAAAGCAGCCCACCCTCACCCTAGACGGATCCCTCCCCCCCCCCAACCCGGGCCACACCCTTACAGGCAGAACCGAACAGGTGAATCGTGGAGCCAGTGCCAGAGAAAGCTGCCCTTACTCAGGTAAAACAGCAAAGAAAAAAGATACACAAAAAAACTGAAGTGAGAAAGCAAACTCATAAAATCAGAGCTCCCAAAGGCTCTCCACCTCCCCAGTGGACCATGTTAGCCCCACAAAAAACCCCAAAAAATAGATGAAGACCTCAACCAACGAGGACTTCACAATGGAGTGTCAGCCCAACACAGCTGACTCTGAAACCGAATATAAAGAGTCTCTGATGTAACTATCACTAAATAAAAAACAGACAACAATCAAGCAACTACAGTGGGAAAATCTTTTGGGTTTTATTTATAAGAAGTATCCTCACCAAAAGTGCATCAAGGAACATTGACATTTCAGCTCCGGAACATTTAAAAAGGGGACTTAGCTTCTCAGGGTATCAATCTTCATCTGCCCAAACACAGCTGACAGAAGAGGCTGGATCACCCTAGTCAAGCAAAATCCTTTCTCCGCAAACGCTGATGATGTCAACGGTTGAGACTTTTCCCCAAGATTGCTCTTTCAAAAGCCAAGAACCAAAAAAGTCAAAAGGGGGGGTTCTATACCCCATTTTGGCCACTAGGCTCTGGTGGGAGAATTTGATGGTGTGTTGATGATACTGTCCAAGTGACCATTATGGCAAAGTTATACCCCCCTTCCTGGCCGCCCCCAAAGCCCCAACCAAATCCAAAATGGAAAAAGACAAGGTCTCTGGCAAGCCTTTTAAAAGCCTTGGGTACTGTCTTAGAAGAAAAGAACCCACTTTTTAGTGCCATAAATCAAGCACCCCACAGACTAACCTAAAACTGGGCCTGGTCCCGGAGTTTTAAGTTTTCCGGTACTTAATTGGCGAGATAAGGAAGCACCACAGAGTGAACAGTGTAAAAAAATTCAGAAGGAAAAGAACCCCTGAAAAACACCCTCCAGGGAAGCAGTGGGGATACAAGGAAATGCCATAAGAGTCAGGCGGGAAAAAGTGGCGGGAATGGTGTGAGTCATTTGCCCACCGAACCATCCTTACAGACTGTGGAAAGGGGTCAGGCGAGTTTACTAGCCGTGAGCCCAATGTGAAAACACCCTAAATCAGAAGCAAACAACTGATGCCGGATTTCTCGTGAGAAAAAAGATCTGGGGGAAAACCAAAAACGTCTAAAACGGGCAGACTTGCTACATCAGGGGAAAGCGACCCGAACCCAATAATCAGATGTTATTTCTCTCGGGGGAACTAAGACAACCCTAAAAAAAACAGTTTTTGCACAGCCCTGGACTCTGATGGGATTCATAGCCCATCTTTTCCCCACCTAAGACTGGGAAATTCCCCCTTACCCAGAGCTGGAAGAGGGCTTCATAGCTCCCATCCCAAAACCAAAAGGGCCCAGGGAAGTACCGTCCCATCACTCCCCTCAGCTATTTGGGCAAGAACCCGAGAGAACCATTTTGCCCAGGCGATTCACAGTCATTCCACTGGAGCACACGCTAAGTAAACCCCAGCACTGTTGGACCTTGTTCTGAGGAGGATTTTGGACAGGACTAAAGATCTTGCAGAAAAACCAAAGCCATGGCTATGAGAAAAAAATTTTTCAAGGGCCCAAAAAGTCTGAGTATCCATGGAAGGGACTTAAATGGATTCAGGTTTTCCAGTACTTGAAGTAATGATTGCCCGGACCCTCTCCTTTTAAAAAGAGGTCCTTACTTGGACTAAACCAAAGCGAGAATCGTCATGAGGCAAGTCTGGGAAAAATTGGGGCTAGACAAAAATACTAGATTTTCTATGTACATCCCATCGGTCCCATTGTGGACTATGTTCTGTCTCCCTGATTGCCGCAAACCCAAAGATTGAGGAAAAATTGGTGACATTTCAAAAGAAGTTAACAGGCATTCTTGTCCCCCCAAGGTGGACAAGGGCCCTCACCCCCCTCTGGAGGAAAACCCTTCCCCCCCCGGGAATCAAAAAATTGATCTAAGGCGGGTCAATTCCTTTAAAAAGGGCATACAACTCCCAGGAACACAAACATGAGAAAAAAAAAACTCACGTTTTCAAAAACTCCCGGCGTCTCGCACGCAAAGGGGTTGATATGCTATCAGCTGAAAGAACAAATGTTGCCAAGGCACGACCCCTCCACCCTGACTTTTTTGAAGCCCCGCCTGGGCATAAACCCTTTATGAGTTCTTGTTTTGAGCCTGTCAAGGAGAATCAAAGCCCAAGCCTAGTCTAAAGGCAGAAGCTGAGAAGTCATTTCAGCTATCACTCTTTGGGGAATGAACCTACTCCACGGATGGATGCGATCCCTCCGTGGGGATCTCTTAAAGCAGGGCCCGGTTTTTCGCAAGGGATGTCAACAATCAGGTAACAACAATCCTACTTTTCTACAGGCAGAGGCAGTTTCAATCAGTGTCATTGAGGGGAAAGACACCCGGGCATAAACAGATTCCAGGGCAGCGTGAGTTTCAGCAAAAATCATCCAAAGACAGCATCTATCTCCTGCCCCTGCCCTCACAATAACACAGAGGATTTTTGCTCAAGGGAAAAAAAAAATATAACGCAGACAAAAAATGACAATGCTGACATTTGGCAGGGGTATGCCCCAAAAACCCCTGATCATAAACTGAGCCAAAAAATTGAAGGGAGAAAGGGGTGCCACAGTCAGCCTTTCCCCCTGCAGCTTCACAGAGAGAAAATGAGACATTCCCCCCCCAGCCCGATGGGAACTCAGACCCACAGGCATGGATCCCCTGGCACTCTCGAAGCAAAAAAAAGGGTACGGAAAATCATTTTTCCAGAAACAGAATAGGTTTACCATTTCACATGGCAATAATAGAGGGAAAATGACTATGCAGAAAAGATGATGCATGCATGTGGCGAGCCCAACGCCACAGGTACTTACTTACAGAATTTTTAGACAGGGTCCAAACAGCCGCCGGGCTGGGAAAGAATTATGCGATTCCACATCATGGCAGCAGAAACGCCGTGGGAATCCCCCCACCACAGAAGCATAGTTCAGAGAAAAAATGAGACTAAAAGCTTACACAGGCCCAGCCTAGTAGAAGACCCAGGCGAAGCAGATCTTTGCAAACTCCAACAAAAGAACGAACGAAAAATAGAAGACTACTCTGCACCTCGAGCTTGGTTTTTATATCCACTAAAACCGATCTTCTTTACTCCGCCGCCCTAAGCCTCTCCAACATTGGTGATCTCGAATGAGATGAGCACCGACGTAGCTACCCTTTTCACTGAAGTGAATGCTACCTCATTCTGCCTCCTGCCCTTTTCCCCAAATGAAGCCCTCACATGGTATCAGCGAGCCGAAACCCATTTCAGGCTCAAGAATATAGTAAAGGCAATCATCAAAGCAGACCACATCATGGTCGTCTTGCCAGAGGAGGTTTTCCACCATTTAGCCCCCTAGTTAGACAGAAGACATTGAAGGAGTTGAAGGAGTTTTTGTTTTCTCCATCTCAGAGAGTGCGACAAATCCTCAACATCCCAACACACCACTTGGAGACCATACTCTAAAACAGGTCTGGCAAGAAATTACCAGCCTATGCCACCTCCCCGCCAATTCTTACAGTTCCAGAGACGTCGCCATATAATTTGTTGGGTGCACTTACTCATGGAGTTTCTCATTGTTGATGTGACCCAGCTACTACTATCTCTAATTTCCTCTAGACCACAACCTTCTGGTTGATATGTGAAGACATCGGCTCATCAACATGGAGACTCTCTCTACTTCACCACAGATGCCTACAGGGACATGCTCAGCAATTTCCCTTCATCCCCACCCAGGAGCAGCAGCAAACCATGGAGTGTACCACCACATCAAGAAACAGGTCCCCTAATCCATTGCTTATGGCCAAAGTATCTCCATACCACCATGCTTTCTTTCACAGAAATGGAGTGCATGGGCATCTGCTCCAAGGCTGTCAGTCCATTGGCATCCCTCTGCACATGGTCAAGAAGTCAAACAACTTATGGCGCCCATATGCCTTACCAGTAACTCAACCTCATCACCAAGCCGGACCATTACTCAATGCATCACGATTTGACAGCCAGCATAGACAATGCCCGCATATTCTCGAAGCTGGATCTCCTTGAGGGTACTTCAGATGTCTGTTCATCCAGATGATGTCCCCAAAACGGCTATTATTACCCCATTTGGAAGCTACGTCTTCCACTGCTGCACTATCGGGCTCAGGAACAGATTGATGATTATTTAAAATTATCTGCCACCCCAACAGCTAAGGCCATTTTTGGCGAATACCTTTTTAGAAGAAATTTTAAAAAATTTTTAAAAATTTTTTAAAAATTATTGAAAATTCCAAATACAAAAAATAATTAAAAATGAAAGCAAAATAAATTTTTTTGAAAAATTTAGTCTCCAAAGGAAACATAAAACCCTCTATTACAATCCTCCCCAGTTTTTTATTAGTGTGGGAAATTTGGGGTTTATTCCGTCGACTCCGACGGCCATCCCCCCCAAGGGGCCCGGGCCTCCATTATTAAAAAAAAGTCTGCCCCCACGACAAAGGAGAGGGTAGAAGCGGCTTTAAAATAAAAAAAAATTTCAACACCACAACAGGGAGCCACGAACACCAAGGTAGTCGCACACCTGATTCCCGACGTGACCTGACGCCTAGTATTTAATAATATAATCCCTCTATGCGCTCTATTTTAAAATGCCCTGATGAACAGTAAATGCGAAAAGGCTTCAGCTATTCAGGGTTTTTTTCTTGTACTCCCTTCGTTGTTACTCGATTTATCGTGTATATGGGGGAGACAAGTACATCGTCTTTGGGTTGAGAATGTTGCAATCTTTCCACTACATGTGCGACCGTAAGGGCCCTTTTTGGTACCCTCAAAAAGGTTTTCTTTTTACCACGTAGCCCAGAATCAGTCTTGTGTCCCCCGATTCTTAGTATTTTTAATACAACTTCTACCTTTCGCTTGTGATGGATGCGGCCCCCCAACTGCCAAGGTCATCTCTAATCTTCCACAGTTTTTTCAAGGTATCCCTCCATTTTTCCCTTCCTTTTATCGAAAGACAACCCTTATGGGGGTTTAGGTCGGGTGTGGGAGAGTAAAACGAGCATCACGGGTGAGAGGCCTTGGGGTTTTGATCACTCGCTCATTCCCAATGTACCAAAATACGCTGGCACCAAAATATTTTTTTTTTACATGTTGACATTTTGCAAGAAATCTTGAACCCCCTCACTAAATGAATTTAAACTCTTGACCCATGCAAGGCACTTTAAAAAAGGGCACAAATATTATACTAGAATGGTTTGTAAAATCTTAGTCATCTTGACGCTGCAAGGATGGCATTGAGCGTGGGATCTATATATTTTATCTGACCCTTGTTTCTTGAATGTGCTGAAGAAATCTCTCTCTGACTTGCTTTAGATCCTCCCCTTTCTCAATTGGACCAAAACCAGCTCGACTTGGGGAGTCTAAGGGGGGGATTGGGGGAATTTCCCAAAAGCCAGAAAAACCCTTGTGAGATTTAAATCAAGATCTTCCACAAGTTCCTTATTCTCCCACCATAGGACGTTTTCCTCAATTGGATGTAGGGGACCGGAATGCTTGTAGTCTTGTAGCAAATCAGGTTTCCCGTAGTCCCGGTGTAATGAAAAAGGTGGTTCCACTCTTAGCATACAGAGACTCCATAGGTGAAGACCTGAAAGACCCCGTACAGATCTGAGAGTTTTTATTAGAACCAAATCCAACTCCAAAGAAAGTGGGGGGGTTTAGACAGCATTGGAACAATCTTTTCATATCATTTATAGCAATGGGAAACAGGGCAACTTAAGACATTCATTTTTGGGCCCCCTTTCCCGCTTCTTCCGGGTTAGAGAAACTATTTTTCCCCCCGAATCTAAAATCCTGTTAACAAGGAAGTTTTTTATGGAGGAGGTAAAGCCCTCTAAACCATGTCATACAGCTTTATGAGTAGCCATGTTCCAAGTAGTATTGGAAGCCTTTAGGTAAAGAAGACTGCTAAAATGTGTGTCATGTGTAAAAGGGAATTTTTGATAGCTTTTCCCTCCTCAAAGGCATCGTGGTCGACTCAATTTCTAAAACCATATTTATATGGGGTCAGCACATTTTCTTTTCTAGCAGATTCAACCTGAAGTTAACCATTCTCCCCATCAGCTTGCAGATGAGTGGTGAAGCGGTGTAGAAGCATCCTTCCCGGGTTTGGGAAAATGAAGTTAAGTCTTTCCATGGGAGGGACAGGGGCCTCCCTATAGATCCTATTGATAGGTCAACAGGAAATTTTGGGGGTCTCCAGTAAGGAGATATCATTTGGGTAGGAATATTTTCTCTTCCCGGAGCAGTCTTACAGCAATCCCTTCCTAGCGCAAAAAAAAGGCTGTTGTATGGAAGTTTTGCGCAGTCCCACGAAGAAGACATGTGTGTCATTTCCATTCAGCCGAAGAGTGGAGAACGGACAGTGTAAGATGCTCCAAAGGGACTTGCCCGGGGTTTAGTGTTCATATAATTTTTTTTTTTCGTGAGGTTATGCCACTATTTCAAAGCAGTTGGGGAAATGGATGTTTTTCCCACGATCTTTTCACCTTGTCCCCTACAGCTAAGGGGTCCCAGATTAAACAAAAAGAATACTGTCCCATGACGTCCGTTAGCCTCCTTTAGCACTCGCTGGCCTTGGCTCAGGTCTTTTTGTAAGGATAAAGGTTTACATCATTTGGGGTGTCATTCGAGATACTGTCCTCTCTTTTTGGGAATGGATGGTTCTGCTGCAAGGTGAATTTGTGAGTGAGGGGGTTTAAACAGCATCTTGACCACACTAGAAATTATTCGTTGCTGTTATCTAAAAAGATTCCAGTTGCATGTAAAGTTAACCATTTGCATCATTGCATACTCTCCAAAAGTATTGGAAAGTGGTCACTTCCAGTAAGTCTTCCCTAACCTGCCCAAGTGAAATTCAAACTGTGAATCAGGTGAACCAATTGATAGGTCTATATTGGGAAAAATGTCCCAGTTTAAATTTTGCCATGCCAGTAAACTGCACTACTCTTACAAGACCTCCAAGGCCTTCCTTTGATGGCCTGGAAAGGAATATCCTGACTACCATTACTGCTATTCCTCCATGAGGTCCATTGTCAAAGGTCCATAATGAGCTTGAATCCTTAAGGAAAATTTGGACGATTTTCCCAGGTCATAATCTCTTGTGGGCATATACAACTGGGTTACAGAAGCTATAAGATGTTGCAATTTTCCCATTTTGCATGAATTCCTGAACAGTTCCATTGGATTAGGGTATCCAGTTCTTAAACTACTCCTTCATAAGGTGTTTGGGAGCTCCTTTGGTCAAGGGTTTTCCCCACCCTTTTGGCTGTCCCTTTAGGACCTTTGGGGATTGGAAGGTTGGTTTTTGGAACTAGTTTTCACAGGCTTCCTTTTTGGAAAAGGTCAGGATGTTTTACCTGGGGGGGCTTTGCTTCAGGGCATTCTGTGGATGTGGTGGCAGCTAGAATATCGCCGTTGAGGTCCTGGAGCCCTGCCTGAGGCTCAAAAGCCCCACTCTGAAGGAGTCTTTGGGAAAAAAAGGGTCAGGATTCCTTTGCCTGGGCAGAGGGCCGTACTTGAGCCCTTTTCTTGGGGATTCTGCCTAGCAGCGAGGCCTCTGTGGATAGGGGGCGCTGGAGCTACACCCTTGGGCCTCTGGAGCCTTGATGATGGTCCAAAGACCTTATTTTTGGGGGGAGGAGTTCCCAATAGAACCCTCACTCCCAACCTGTTTTTGGGGGGAAAAAATACCAGAGGCAGTTTCAGCAATTTAGGACTGAGCTTTACAGGTAGTAAAGAGTGTATGGGGTAAAAGTATTTGGGGGCCAAGGGGTGGCGGGAAGGAGGATGGCTAGAACCCAAAAAAATTACTTTCCTGGCTGGCAAAAAAGCACATGGGCACGTTCTTTGCCTCTGGAAAACTTTTTCCATTTTTTATTCCCAATACTTCTTTTTAAAATTTGTACCTTTTACATTGTTTTGAAGGAGCTTCATGAGCTTTTTTTGCAGGGGTAAAGAATTGGGTGGAAGTTGTCATCTGGATGCCCTGTTTTACACTTTACACATTCTTTTGGTTCCCCCATTTTCCTTAAAACAGCAAGATTTTGGGGCTCCCTAAAACCCGGCAGGGGAAGCACTGTGGGTTGGGCACATATGACTTTACCTTGAGGTGGTACCATCCCAAATTTAATGTTTTTGGAAGGCAAAACTTTTTAAAGTAGAGGGAGAGCGGGTTTTGCTTTTCCAAACTATCAATTTTCTTTTAAAAGTTTTTACTCCCACTACTTTAAAAATTCTTTTTTTTCCCTAACTTTTCTCCTCAAAATCCCTCATCAGGTTGGGGAAAAGAAAATTCCCCTTACATGATTGGGGGTTTTGGAGGAGAACATGAAACCCTGAGCTCGGGGAATGTCACAATACACCAACATCACTCTCTCTGGGGAAAAACCTCAACTTTCAGGCTACATCCGCTGTGGGGGATGCGGGATCACGTTACACACCTCAAAATATTTTTTGATGACTTTAAAAGTATCAAGATCCCGATTAAACACCATCAATGGCCTTCCTCCAGATAAGATTTCCTTAATGGATTAAGGAGTACTTTTTCCTCTTGCCGGTTTGGGAGCCCCGGGAACCCTTAGATTTCCATTCTTGCCCTTTTGGGAACTGGGAAAGGGTTCCCGGTGACAAAATGTGATTTCCCCAGGAAAAGGGCCCGGTGATTGTGAGGTCGCAGGGGGAGAAAATAGATTTGTAGATCTGTAATACTCATAAAATTTGGGAATTTTTCTTCCCTCACCCCCCCCCCCACCCTGGAGCCAATCAGAGGAAGTATAGTTGGGCTCAAAATTCCCCCACAGCCACAGGGGTATGAGGAAATTACACAAAAACTATTAAGATGTGGCAGTCCGGGACTTACGCGCTACCCACTGAACAATGCCTGCTTGACCAGCCAATTGACTTGACGGCCCTTTATCAAATCACCCATCTAAACCGGATAGAGGACCCAAAAAGGGTGTTTCTAGCTGCAGGGGTAGCAGCAGCATCGTCAACCTTTGGGTCCTATCTCCCAGTAATCGGAGCCCTGCATGGTAAACCACATGGGAGAGTTCCCCTGGCCAAGATAGAGTGAAACCGGGGGGTGCCCATCCCCCCTTTCCTTTCCCCCATCGGACATCTCTCGGCCCCAATCTAGTCTTCAATTCTCTCTATGCATCAGATCTCCATTCAGCCCGGGGTCGACCGCAAAGGGTCTAGCGGGAGAACAACAGCGAGATCCCTAGACCCTGGGCTATGTCAAGGGCCTTCCAACCTTCATGGGGAAAATTACCCTCAAGAAACCCCGTCCCCTGCGACGTCAGCACCCGGCCCCCCCCGCCCCCTTGTACCACATTTCCCAAAGGGAAACTTCGACCTCATCCCGGGTTGGCTCCCCAACCATCCCCCCACCCCCAAGCGGTTTTTCAGAGGTTTGTGTGGCACTACAGAAAAGAGCTTCGAGAGGGTAAGGAGCGCAAAAAATTCGTCCCACACCAAGCCACCGCATGAACTCCAGCCCACGGACATTTTGGTATATCCAGTGGGCTCATCGGACCTCCCCACCGTCAGGGGCAAGAGTCTTTACACCCA
>NC_051401.1:33207548-33215490 GCF_015228065.2 Penaeus monodon | reverse complement strand
ATATATATATATATATATATATATAATATATTATATAATCACATACACATACATAAAGTGTATATATACACACATCCACACACACACACACACACACACACACACACACACACACACACACACACACACACACACACACACACACATATATATATATATATATATATATATATATATATATATATATATTACATATATATATACACAAAGTGTTTATATCTATGTATATATATATATATATATATATATATATATATATATATATATATATATATATATATATACATATATATAAATGTACACTGTGTATGTGTATATATATATATATATATATATATATATATATATATATATATATATATATATATATACACACACAAGTGTGTGTGTGTGTGTGTGTGTGTGTGTGTGTGTGTGTGTGTGTGTGTGTGTGTGTGTGTGTGTGTGTGTGTGTGTGTGTGTGTGTGTGTGTGTGTGCATATATATACATAACAATAAAAAAATATATAATAATAATATATATATTTATATATATATTCACATTCTCTCTCTCTCTCTCTCTCTCTCTCTCTCTCTCTATATATATATATATATATATATATATGTGAGGGAAGGACACGTGGTCATACACACAGACTCCAAAGGAGCCGTCGACTGTCTTCAGCAGCGCTCACCCACTGACATCTACCTTCTGACTACCATCCTCACACTGGCACAGAGGATTCTTGCACAGGGTAGAAGAATTATCATAAACTGGGTTCCCAGCCACATAGGGATCAGAGGTAATGAGCTTGCTGACAGATTAGCCGAAGTTGGCAGGGGTATGCCCCCTAATCCCATGATAATACATCAGAGCCGAAAATTACTTAGGAGGAGGTGTACGGTGACGGCCACCTCCTTCCTCCTGCAGCTTCACAGAGAGGAAACGAGATCCTCCCCCTCGGCCAGCTGGTACTCAGATGCCACAGGCTATGAACCACTGGCACTCTCTGAAATAAACAACAGAGGTACCGAAGTCATTCTGCACAGAATGCGCCTAGGTTACCACTGTGCATGGCAGGTCATACAAACCATAGAACGTGAAGAGAGGTGTTGCATGCATTGCGGCGAGCCGAACGCCACACTTGTACATTACTTGGAGAATTGCGTGCACACGCAATTCCTAAGACAAAGCCCGCAGAACACAGCCGTCGTGCTGGTAAAGAGATTATGCGAGATGTTTACACCACGGCTACAGGAGCGCCTGCTGGCAATCCCACCGCCACGGTAAGCACCGAGTGTCAGACGAACAAATGAGACAACCATAAAAAGCTGACACAGGCCGGGCCATAAGTGAAAGGCCCGGGCGAAGCCAGAACTTCGCAAATCTCTCAAGCAATGCGCTCGCCGCATCGAGAATAACGCTCATACGATTGAAGTGCCCGAGACGCGGCGAGACGCGCACTGTTAGATTGTCACCGTAAGTTAATTTTAAGCCTGGCTCATGGCCGTAAACGAAGGAATCATGCGCCCGCCGCACACTTACGCTCATACGATTAAAGCGCCGATACGCGCACTGTTAGAATTAAGTTTAGGCCCAGCTGCCTATGTGTTCGAAGCATATATACTTGCCTATTTACCCCAGGGATATGGAATTCTTATGCGATTAATTTTTCTCTCTTCAATATGATGGTACCTTATTCAACTCGCTAAGTAATTAATACCTTACTTGACACGTTACCCTTCTTGTGACAAATTGTTCTTATTATGCTCTCATTTTTCTTGCAATTTAGTAAGGTGATTGACAAACACATTATCCTCCTCCTCCTTAGCCTTTTCACTGGCCTGGTACTCTTATGTTTCAGTTTCTGAAGACGATTGACCCTCCTTGCTACTGAATGTTGCACCTCAGTGCGAAACCTCTGCCACACCCGCTACCCTGGTACGTGACGACCCTATCGACCCTCGGATCACGAGGAACCATCTGTAGATAACAAACAGAACCTCTACTGCATCGTTTCAAGCGTTACAGTCGGCTCGAGGACGAGCGATGTCAACAATACGTAGCAAGACCGGAAGATACACTTCACACCCCCGTCCAAGCAGCTGCCCTTCTCCTTGGGGAGGACGCAGATGTCGCCCGGCTTTTTCTTTTCGCACAGGGATAAACATCCGCCCTCGAAGGGAACCACCGCATAAAAGGACACGTCCGTAAGGCAGAGAGGCCAAGCCACACAGGGTCCAGCTCCACCACCTCGTCCTCCACCCAGGGACAGGGGGGCCTCGTGGGGGATCACATCTACCCTCAACAATAAACCAGCAAGCTAAGAACCCTTTCTTTGACCCGCCCAAGTCCATCTCTCGTGTCGCTTACATCTGGTGACAGCGGTGCTCCCAACCTCAAGTGTCGCTCATATTCCTGTGGCTTGCAGTGGTCTCTCGCTTACATGTATATACAATACATATAATGTATATATTTGTATACATATATATCTATATATATGTGTGTATATATACATACATCTCTCTCTCTCTATATATATATAAATATATAAAGTTTATATATAGATATGTATAATGTATATATATGTACATATTATTATATGTGTAATATATATATATATATATATAGATAGATTATATATATAAATATATATATATACACATCATGTATATAATTCTATATATATATATATATATATATATATATATATATATATATATATATATATATATATTGCGAATCAGTGTGCTTGTAAATATTTCACTGCTTTAAACAAGCCAGAAGCCAAAGACTTATTTCATCTTGGCCTGATACGTGGGCTACCGATCCATAATAAAACTAATAGCGAGTGAAGTGCGAGATTCATTTCAATTACTGTCTTCTATTTCTATAATTATATAAATAAGATTTTTGTAAGTATTAGAATTGGTAGGTATTCATTTATAATCCTTATTTATGCTTGTGGAGTAATTTAGAGGTAGACATGAAAAGAGTAAACAAGTTCCTTACATTTAATAACTATTTTCTTATACACAATACCATCATATGCCTACGCGATCTCTCGTGTAATCGCCCTAATCCTATTGTAACCCTAAACCAACTCTAACCAAGAAAATGATAATGTAACAAAAAATCAAACCAAAAGCCCAGTGGTGGTGATTGTGTGGCGCGGGGTTATGGCAAGGTCGCGATGGCAACCCGGGTACCTGAACCACCTAATTCAAGGTTAACCACCTAGCAAGCTACCTGGGCTTGTAGCACCTCCCCCCTTAAGGAAAACTTTTACCATAACAGGGGAAAAGTTTGTAAATATAACCGTTTAGCTAGCTGGTTAATAATAAAGGTCAACACATGCAAATATGTAGATACAGTGGAAGAAATATTAATCATGCTCTCGAAAGGGCATCTGCAATGCCATTATCTTTGCCCTTGATGTGAACAATTTTTATACTGAAGGGCTGAAGGGAGAGAGCCCACCTGAGAATAAGCATGTTTTTGAATTTCACCTTTTCAATGAACACTAGTGGATTATGGTCCATGTATTACTACCCGCTTGTGAGAACGATTGTTTTGTAATTAACATGGCCCGTTTTTCCAATTTCATATATTTAATGGATTCTTTTACTTTTATTATACATCTTTTACGTGTTTTGGTAATTATTTACACTATTTTATACAATATCATTGTCCGCCTGCGTGTTTGCCACCGGGAGATTTGACAGGCCGCGCAATGCCATTACGTCGAGAAACGCCGGTAAGTAATGTTTTATTTCGACTGCTGCGTCGATTCCGGGTCATTTTGAAAGCCATATTGTGGATATACAGGACAAATAGACATTAGTCTCTATCACAGCCTGATATTTGAACCAATCAAGTGCACCAAATGGCGAAAAAAGTGATTAGAAACCAAGCAATTGTGACCATTGACGGAAGCGAAGAAACGTTCGGTGTTTCGCGATATAAAGGTATGTGATTTTATCCTGGGGGCCAGGAGGCGTAGCCCCCTGGCTAGGCGTAAATATTACGCTGGGGGTCCAGGGGGCTGGCTAGGCGTATACAATATAACTTCGTTCGTCGGACAATGTTTGGCTCGGGTTTTCGAAAAAACTACTTTATAACGTTTCATAAATCACTTTCTTCGATTTCTGCAGCTTCCTATTGACACCTAGTGCTATCCATTATCCCCCCCCCCCCTTCAACCTTTCTTCTATTTCTATAATTATATAAATAAGATTTTTGTAAGTATTAGAATTGGTAGGTATTCATTTATAATCCTTATTTATGCTTGTGGATTGATTTAGAGGTAGACATGAAAAGAGTAAACAAGTTCCTTACATTTAATTACTATTTTTTATACACAATACCATCATATGCCTACGCGATCTCTCAGTGTAATCGCCCTAATCCTGTTGTAACCCTAAACCAACCCTAACCAAGAAAATGACAATGTAACAGAAAATTAAACCAAAAGCCCTGTTTCCTCACCACGACCTCTTCACGCGCATGCCCGGGGTTATGGCAAGGTCGCGACGGCAACCCGGGTACCTGAACCACCTAATTCAGGGTAAACCACCTCGCAAGCTACCTGGGCTTGTAGCAATATACATATATACACACACACACACACACACACACACACACACACCACACACACACACACACACACACACACACACACACACACATATATATACATATATATATATATATATATATATATATATATATCTGTATATATTCATTATATATAATATATACATTATATAAATGTGTATATATATGTATACATATACATTATATATATGTATACATATATATACATATATATTATATATATGTATACAAATTATATATATATATGTATATATATATACATACTTCTATGTATATATATATATATATATATATATATATATATAGAGAGAGAGAGAGAGAGAGAGAGAGAGAGAGAGAGAGAGAGAGAGAGAGAGAGATGTGTGTGTGTGTGTGTGTGTGTGCGCGTGCGTGTGTGCGTGTGTGTGTGTGTGCATGTGCATGTGCGTGTGTGTGTGTGTGTGTGTGTATGTGTGTGTGTTGTGTGTGTGTGTGTGTGTGTGTGTGTGTGTGTGTGTGTGTGTGTGTGTGTGTGTGTGTGTGTGTGTGTGTGTGTGTGTGTGTGTGTGTGTGTGTGTGTGTGTGTGTGTGTGTGTGTGTGTGTGTGTGTGTGTGCGTGCGTGTAATGTATATATACATAATGTATATATATTTATGTATATATAATGTGTACATATATAATGAATATATATATAAAGGATATATATATTATGTATATATATAATGTGTATATATATAATATACAAAATGTATAAAACATATATATGTATTATATATATATATATATATATATATATATATTATATACATACATACATAATGTGTATATATATATAATATATATATATATATATATATTATATATATATATATATATATAATTATATGTATATATATAATTATATGTATATATATAATTATATGTATAAATATAATTATATGTATACATATAATTATATGTATATATATAATTATATATATATGTGTGTGTGTGTGTGTGTGTGTGTGTGTGTGTGTGTGTGTGTGTGTGTGTGTGTGTGTGTGTGTGTGTGTGTGTGTGTCGGTGTGTGTATATATATATAATGTGTATATATAATGTATATGTATTTACATATAGAATATATTTATATATATATATATATATACATATATATGTATATATATATACATAAACTATATATGTATATAATGTGTAATATAATGATTATATATATATATATATATATATACATATATATATATATATATATATATATATATATATATTTATTGTTTATATATCATCATCATCATTATAATGAAGGGGCTAACACCGACGGGGGCGTATGGCTGCATCCACTCTTCGCTTCCAGCCACGAGGATCCCTCGAGGCAATTCTCCAGGCAGGCCCACGGCCTATCTCTAATTCCTCGCGACAGGTCTTGTCGAGCTGCCCAAGCCATGAACTCCTGAGTCTTCCCACAGGCCTCCTCCACCCAGGGTTGTCTTGCAGAGAGACAACCTGATGGGCAGGGTCGTCCACAGGCAAAGGCTAAGAGAAGGGAACTCTCACTCCAATCCCCCTGCTGCCTTGTAGGGTATGCCTCTTCAGGCAAGGGCTAGGAGAATTGAACTCTCACTCTAAATCCCCCTGCTGCCTTGTAGGGTATGCCTATTCAGGCAAGGGCTAGGTCCACCGCCGACATCTGTGGTGGCGGCAGGAAGAGCATCCGGCCTTAATACGAAGCTGCCAATCTAATAATACTAATATGATGTGGATAAAAAATGATCCGCACCGGCGACCCATGATGAACACGGAAAAGCCAGTTGAAGAAGAATTGTACATATATAATATATGCATATATATATATATTTTTTTAACAGCCATTTCTTCCACTGCAGGACATAGGCGTCCCTCAATTTACTACTGAGAGGTTTATTGTCTGTGCCACCCTTCCCTGATTGGATGCCCTTCCCTAATCAACCGCCGCTAACACCTGTGCCACGGCGGTGACTTCTCCTATGACACCTGCGCTCGACCTCTCAAGATATGTCGTTTCTCGCCGTGAGATCGGGCTCAAGCCAGCTGTCGGAGCGCAGGCATTTTTACGACTGCCGCGGCGGGGAATTGAACTCAGGACCACAAGGGCCAGAGTCCATTGCTCTAACCACTGGACCACTGCAGCAGTCATACATATATATATGTATACATACACATGTATATAGATATATATATAAGTAGTTTGTATATATACATATATATATATATTGTGTTTATATACATATATATATATCATCAATAATGGTATGCTCATGTTTGAGCATACCACTTAACTCGATCTTGCGCTTTTCTTTCCACTTGTACCATCAACAGTCTGAAAATGTCTTTGATGTTGTCGCTCCATCTTATCTTCGGTTTGCCTCTTCCTCTGTTTCCTATCACCATCTCTGTCAGCAAGTTTTTATCAATACTTTTACTTCTCATCACATGACCAATAAACTTTAGTTTCCTTTTGTTCAAGATGTCCAACAGCCGGTCTTTACAATTTATATTTCTCAGCACTTCATCATTCGTTTTCTTTTCTGTCCAATTAATATTTAGCACTAGTCTGTAACACCACATTTCAAAACTATTGACCTTTTTCTTGTCTATCTTCTTCAGCACCCAACACTCGGAACCATATGAGGCAATTGGGAAAACTAAAGAGTTCAATAACCTCAGCTTTGTCCGTAAGGTAATGCTTCGGTTTTTCCAGATGTTATTGAGAGCAACTGTGGTGTTTTTGGCAATGGTAATTCTTCTTTTTACCTCCGATGATTCATCATATGTATTCGTTAAAACAGCTCCAAGATAAGTGAACTCTTTCACATTTTCCACAGCCACTTCACTGAGTGTAACATGTTCATCATCGTTCATTGCCGGTTATCTTCGAATCTTAGTTTTCTAGGCATTAAGAAACAAACCAGCCTTTTTGCTTGCTTCTCTAACTTTATCTAGTAGTTGTTGTAGTTCAATGATACTGCTGGCAGTTAAAACTATATCATCGGCATATCTTAGATTTGATATTTTGTATCCTCCAACATCTACAGTTCCTTCAAAATTCTCTAGAGCACCTCTCATAATTGCTTCAGTATATATATTAAAAAGGAGCGGAGACAGAATGCAACCTTGAGATACTCCTTGGTTGACTTCGAACCATTCTGTTAACCCATAAGTGGTTCTTACAGCTGCTTGTTGTTGGTCATACATGGCTTTTATTAATTGGATGATGTGTTTTGGAAACTTCATGTCGTTCATGTTATTCCAGAGGATATCGCTATCAACAGTATCAAAAGCACATATATATATACACACTGTATATATTCATATATATTTGATATATATAT